>NC_134692.1:128822124-128997124 GCF_050947455.1 Rhinoderma darwinii
TGCGACACATTTGTTAAGAGGCAAACTCCTTTTAATGTGTTACATCTATCCACTGGCCGTGCGCCACAATTGTAGCGTAACGACCGCACCCCATTCATTCCACCAGCACATAAAATGAAAAAAATACTCACCTGACTGCTCCTCTTCTTTTCTCTCCACCGGGTCCCCTCCGGCTCCCCCCTCATGTCATGGCTCATTCAATAGTAGAATTGGAAGAAAAATTTATGGATATACAGGGGAGCGCTACTAGTAAGTAAACGGTTAACAATGGTAAATTCCTTGATTTATTAAATATAGGCAACGCGTTTCGACACAGGACATGTGTCTTCGTCAGGCCAAGGAAGAACAAACAGTACAAAGAGACATCTTAAGTAATAAGCCAAACATGATTCAAGGTACTGATACTGGGCAGCGTCAGTACCTATGGGACTGATTATTTACTTTTAAAGTGTCAGATGAGGTTGCCGAAGGGGAAGGGGGCAGACAGATGAGAGGGGCAATGCCCCACAGACTAAAATCTACTCCAGCTCCTAGTCAGTTTTCTGGCATAAATTGTAATACATATGTTTTGGCGCTGTGACCTCCCCCCTTTTTTGAAGCCACGACCCCTTTCCACAAAAGTGGCAATGGTGGTGTAAAAAGGTCAAAATGTGCAATCTATCTATCTATCTATCTATCTATCTATCTATCTATCTATCTATCTATCTATCTATCTATCTATCTATCTATCTATCTATCTATCTATCTATCACCAACCCACCTCCTATCTATCTATCTATCTATCTATCTATCTATCTATCTATCTATCTATCTATCTATCTATCTATCTATCTATCTATCTATCTATCTATCTATCTATCTATCTATCTATCTATCTATCTATCTATCTATCTATCTATCTAGCTATCTATCTATCTCATATCTATGTATTATCTATCTATCTATCTATCTATCTATCTATCTATCTATCTATCTATCTATCTATCTATCTATCTATCTATCTATCTATCTATCTATCTATCTATCTATCTATCTATCTATCTATCTATCTATCTATCTATCTATCTATCATCTATCTATCTATCTATCTATCTATCTATCTATCTATCTATCTATCTATCTATCTATCTATCTATCTATCTATCTATCTATCTATCTATCTATCTATCTATCTATCTATCTATCTATCTATCTATCTATCCTTTTGTGACTTTTCTACACTAGAAAACTGGAATAGAAAGATTGATAAATTCCCCCCAATAGCTTTGATTTTGCACCATGTAGCTATCAGCCAATACTCAGTGTGTGGTTTACTATTGCTTGAAATCAGTAAATGAATAGTTTATCGGACGGGTGCACCCATTCATTATCTGGGGATTGTGATGTCACATTTGACCACCTGCTAACAGAAGGTCATGAAGGTTACGCATCACTGGCAAATAACGCTGCAGAATCTGCTGGGTAAATGTATGTTGAGACATATTAATCAAACTGGGTTATTTTTCCAGGTCCCAATGAGATGATATCAATCTGTAATTCTTATTCTAGGGGTTCTAGAGTACATCAGGTGGTAAATGATTGCAGACACTATGATGAATTAGCCCCATTCAATAACAGGATGCAGTGATATTATCTCACAGGAGGTTCTTCACTGCTGCCGGTGAGGACACCCCATGGTGTTCTTGTAATGAACCTGCATGGAAAAACACTTCAGCTTAATTGTGCACTTTGCTGGCTGCAGTTCTGGGGACTACAATAGATTATTTTCTGTGGTTTATTGGCTTGTTCGGATCTAACATTTGTAGTGGGCACAAAACCTGATGTAATGGGTAATGGTGCAACTCAAGGTAAGAACTACAGGCATGTAGAAAGATCTAGCAATACATAGCGTGGGATTTTACTACTATAGATTTTTCCGCAAAATTATTGCTTCTTAGGGTATGTTCACATGCCCTATTTACGGACGTAATTCAGGCGTTTTACGCCTCGAATTACGCCCGAAAAATTGCTCCAAACTTACGGTGTTCTGTACAGACAGGGTTTTTTTTTTTGCGCTGCTGTCACTTCTTGGGACGTAGTTGGAGCCGTTTTTCATTGACTCCAATGAAAACCAGCTCCAATTACGTCCGTAAAAGACGCCGCGAAAAACGCGTGCACTTGTCAAAACGTCTGAAATTTAGGAGCTGTTTTCGCCAGAAAACAGCTTCGTAATTTCAGACGTAATTGGCGTTGCCGTGTGAACATACCCTTACAGGTGTAGCAGAGCTGAATTTGCCTGATGTAGTAACCTTAGTGAGTTATGCAAGTGTTTAACACATGCAGCACCAGCGTCTGTCAGGGTATGCAGGAGATGTATTCTATCTATCTATCTATCTATCTATCTATCTATCTATCTATCTATCTATCTATCTATCTATCTATCTATCTATCTATCTATCTATCTATCTATCTATCTATCTATCTATCTATCTATCTATCTGGGACGTAACTAGGAAAGACTGGGCCCCATAGCAAACTTTTGACTGGGGCTCCCCCCTCCCCTGGGAGTCACACAACCCCCCCCCTTGTAGATAGTGCCTTTTTTACAGCCCCCCCTGTAGATAACGCCATACAGCCCCCCTGTAGATAACGCCATACAGCCCCCCCTGTAGATAACGCCATACAGCCCCCTTTGTAGATATCTACAGAGGGGGACTGTATGGCGTTATCTACAGGGGGGGCTGTATGGCGTTATCTACAGGGGGGACTGTGTGGCGTTATCTACAGGGGGGACTGTATGGCGTTATCTGCAGGGGGGGCTGTATGGCGTTATCTACAGGGGGGACTGTGTGGCATTATCTACAGGGGGGACTGTGTGGCGTTATCTACAGGGGGGACTGTGTGGCGTTATCTACAGGGGGGACTGTGTGGCGTTATCTACAGGGGGGACTGTGTGGCGTTATCTACAGGGGGGGCTGTATGGCGTTATCTACAGGGGGGACTGTGTGGCATTATCTACAGGGGGGACTGTGTGGCGTTATCTACAGGGGGGACTGTGTGGCGTTATCTACAGGGGGGGCTATATGGCGTTATCTACAGGGGGGACTGTGTGGCATTATCTACAGGGGGGGCTGTATGGCGTTATCTACAGGGGGGGCTGTATGGCGTTATCTACAGGGGGGACTGTGTGGCATTATCTACAGGGGGGACTGTGTGGCGTTATCTACAGGGGGGACTGTGTGGCGTTATCTACAGGGGGGACTGTATGGCGTTCTCTACAGGGCGCTAAAGCCATACAGCCCCCACTGTAGAGAACGCCATACAGCCCCCCTGTAGAGAACGCCATACAGCCCCCTCTGCAGGGAACGTCATACAGTCCCCCCTGTAGATAACGCCATACTGCGCCCCCCCTGCAGAGAACGCCATACAGCGCCCCCCCCTTCAGGGAACACCATACAGCGCCCCCCCTTCAGGGAATGCCATACAGCGCCCCCCCCTGCAGGGAACGCCATACAGCACCCCCCCACAGGGAACACCATACAGCGTCCCCCCCTGCAGTGAACGCCATACAGCGTCCCGCCCCCCCCAAAAAAAAATGAGACCTACAGTGTTGTTGTGTCCTACAAATAACATGCATCCCCTATCCACAGGATAGGGGATACATGTGTGATCGCTGGCATTGATAGGGAGAACGGGGGACTGAAAGTCCCCCCAAGTTCTCCATGACTAACCTCTGACTTCCGGCGTCTGTGTCGGCAGCTCCATTAAAATTAAAGGAGCGCAGGTCACGCATGCGCACAAGCGCAACCGGCGCTCCATTAATTTCTGCGGAGAAGCCGACACAGAACCCGGAAGTCCGAGGTTTGTGATGGAGAACTCCAGGGGACTTTCAGTCCCCCGTTCTCCTTATCGCTGCCAGCGATCACACATGTATCCCCTATCCTGTGGATAGGGGATACATGTCTTTTGTTTATTGGCAGAGCGGGGAGATACCTCCCTGCTCTGCCGTAGTGATCAGTGGCGTCCCGCTGTAGCAGCCATAGCGGCTGCTAGCGGAGCCTGCGGCCATGGTGGGGGCCTGTGCCGGCAGGTGACACGGGCCCCCTCATGCCGCTACGGCTGCTACGGCGGTAGTTACGCCACTGCTATCTATCTATCTATCATCTATCTATCTATCTATCTATCTATCTATCTATCTATCTATCTATCTATCTATCTATCTATCTATCTATCTATCTATCTATCTATCTATCTATCTATCTATCTGTCTATCTGTCTGTCTGTCTGTCTATCGAGGGCAGTTAAAGCAAGTGTCTATCACTTTACTGGGTCTATAACTGAGAGTTGATCCTTTTGTCACAGTCTAAAATGTTTTATGTGATTTTATCTTTTGTTTTGTTTTTTTGCAGTAGAAGCTTTTGGTCATTGTGCAGGTAAATCTCTGGCTGCATTGACCATTTTATCACTCTCTAGGTGATTCAGAGGTCTACAGCGTTCTGCCATTGGGGGAACACAGACCATGAATACCTAATGATGGCCATAAAGCGGTCCTGTAGAAGAAACCACACTCAAAAGTACCTGTGCACAGATGGCCCATCATTACCGATTTTATTAATTACTGCTTCTACTGTGTTTGATTGGCCCATATGGGAGGCTCTTTTAGAGTAAGCAGCGATTTCATCACCGTACAGCAAAAAACATTCATTAAACAAAATCCTCTATGCCAGACACTTTGCTGGTCGGTCTTGTAGAGCGTAGAAGTAGATATACACATACACCGCTACATATTCTATTAAATGAGGCCGTTTTTTCTCCAGCACAATCTCAATCCAGGTGTGATTCACGACTTCTCTCTGAATTCTGGTTTTAATTTGCTGACTCCCTGCTGCAATATATTCTCATTAGCCTCTTATTAGTTTTCTGCTCTTAATTCTACCAGAGCAGCAAAACAGAGCTTCAGAGGTATATATAGCTTTGTTAGGGCTCCGGGGCAGGAGAGAATGTTACTCTTTAATTGCAGTGGGGATTGGTCGGTTTCAGTAACCCTTTCTAAGCTCAAGGGGTAGAGGTATCAGATGAAGCTCCTAGGGCCAATGCAAATTCCGTAACTGGGCCACCCGGCTATAACGTGTAATTTGTAGTAATGTCGCAGAAGTTTTTTTTTGGCCCCCTTAGGCTCCGGCGCCTGGTGAAACGTCAACCTCTGTGCCCCCATAGCTATTTCTCGATCAAGGGGGTATTACTCCAGCAGAGGAATGTGGATTCTCATACAGTGACCTCCCAACTTTATTGCATTTGGTAAACATCTAGATTGGAACTCATTTATTGCATCTAAAATAAATAAAAAAAAGCAACTTTGAAAATAGCCTTAACGAAAAATATCCTACCATTCTGTATATCTAAAGCTATAATGCAGATCTAGGTGTCTCCATGGTTACAGACTACAAACAATCCTGTGTAGTCTGATCCTGCAGTCATACTCCCGTTCATCTTGCCCCTACTTCTTGCTAACATATCAAATGTACATTGGCAGTGTATCTAAAGCTCCTATGCAGATCTATGTGTCTCCATGGTTACAGACTACAAACAATCCCTGTGTAGTCTGACCCTGCAGTCATAGACCCTATAATGTTTCCCCTACTTTTTGCTAACATACCAAATGTACATTGGCAAGGGTTATATATGTTTCATATAATGACGCAACAATCAAGACCACTGTGAAATGTTCTTGCTACATTTTCTTCTTGCAGATGGCATAAGATGCCACCAACAATATCTCAACCTTTGGACATCATAGACGGGTCCAGAGAGGAGAGCTGCTAACAAAAAGCTTCTCTAACAGACCTGGCCCATCCATTTATTATATGAATGGTCAGTCATTTGAATGCCCGTTATGTAATACCCACTTTTCCTGCCAGGACTGCAGCGGGGGGAAATGTATGGCCGGCAATAATATCTTATCAATCAGGGTTTCTGAGGCTGGACCCTTGGTATTCAGTTGATGGCCGTGCTGACTTTGTTTGTAAAAGGTGTTGTCTTCATGAGGGGACCCATCTTTTTGGGGAAATTAAAATTGGAGCTGCCTCTGAGTTTGAAGGGGTATAACAGTCTTACTCTCCACTGCAGTAAGGCTACATTTACACACAGCAATTATTCCTATGCCTGACCAGAATCATAATAATAGTAATCCCTATGGGAAATATGTATCAAGGGAATCCAAAAACTATTAAACCTGGCAAAAAAATATTCTGACCCAACCTGCATCATCACTACAATTACAGGATGTGAATGGAGATTGGATTGGGAAACCTTATTTTATTGCCATAGGATCATTTTCCTGCAATTTAACTAGTATATGTATCCCACTTGCACACAGCCGTGGTGGGTTCTGGGTATGGTACCCGGGCGTTTGTATTACTAGAAATACTAAACAAACCAAATGAGTGACATTTATTTAACATCTAGTTAATAAACTTCGTGTCAGCTCCGGCCCCCTCTGCATTTATAGAGTTATTGGTAGCACTGGTTTTGCGGACCTTATTATAAAGCCATAGGATGGAAGCAGAGCATAGAAACAGACGCTTGTAAATGTAATTATTAACCAGTTTGCAGGACAGATATTTATTGCTTTGCTCAGCAGCTCGTAGTTCTCTGCATATCTCCACTGGCAAGGTGGTATGGAAGTGGCAGTCACGTTTCTTAATTAAACCTCTTCTCAGGAAGAACATCTGTAGTGCTGTATTCTCCACAGTTGCGTCTGTGTGCCTGTGTGTAGATCATTTGTATGCCATCAGCATCTGTTCTTCCTGACCTGGTTGCTTTCTATTTCATTGTAAGAGTCGGGTTTCCTTAATACTGAAGACGTGTCAACAAATAAGACAAACTATGGACAATTCAATGTTGTGTCTGTAAAGGGAATGTATCAAAATGACTTGTTGTTTAAATCAAGTTTTTATGTTAAACATATTTTTGGTGATTTTTTTTTACAGTTCTTTGTCATTATCTATATTAAAAAATTGTCCTAAAATCTTGCAGTTCTCACAGTGGCCACTGAGCCTCACAACAGACTGACCCTTCCTGTTCTGTAGGGATCACTTCTCAGCAGTCATTTCATTATCATTACAGGAAGGATTACACTGACAGGTAACACCTATATATAGATAACACAAGATCCACCATTGATAATACGTGATGGTCACAGCTCCGTTCCTTCCCCTCCCTGCACAATGACCTCTGCACAGGTCACAGAGCATGCTCACTACACTTTCCCATAGAAGTCAATGGGTCCCCTCCTTTTCACATGTTCCTATGGTCAATGTGGCTGCGTAAAGCATATCTCTAAATGCTGTTAACAGCAGCTCAGGAAAGAAGGCTGCCCACATAATCATGTAAAGAAAATAGAATAGCAAAAATCTAGAATAAAAAAACGAACAATTAGAAAAAATAATATGTATAACTATCTGGTTTCAATTAATAAAAAATATATATATATACAAGGTACATTCCTTTTAACTGTACTCAGATACAACCAGATATAACCATTATTAATAGCCAGTATTTATGTATACAGTAGGTATTATTTCACATGGCCAACGTACATTTTCATAGATGACCAAGGACCTTTGTAGGTTCAAAATCAGTTATGAAGTTATAGAAGGAGAAACACTAAGGTGTAATGTAAAGCCCCTGGACCGGGGCCCCAAAGCAAAACCTGTAACGGTACCCCCACATACCATGTGCCATTTATATGTTAGTGTCCTCTTATGTGCCAGTGGGGTCTTTGGGACCCCAAAAAGGGAAGGTGTCACACATTTTTTTTTTATTTATATAATATTGCTTTTAGTATGGTATTAAAATAAATTTTATTTATTAGTGTTTTTGTGTTGTACTTTTTTCTTTTTTCTTACTTTTATTACTCTATGGGGGCTGCCATTTTTTTTTTCATCTCTGTATGTGTCGATTAACGACACATACAGAGATGGAATACGGCACATACAACCTCATAGAGAATGCGAACGGGAGCCATTTTCATGTGAAGCCGCGGCCGGACAGTAAGATGACGATTTCTGGTGGCGGCTTCCGGCCATATGCTCAAGGCAGCGAAGACGCAAGGTGTAGGAGCGGAGACGGCAGCGGCGGCAGGAGCAGGTAAGTTATGTCTGTGTATGTGATGTGTGTATTATGTTCCTGTATGTTAGTGTTATACTGTCTGATTACCCCTGTATCTAATCCTCCTACACTGTGCATTCGCTCAGAAAATGGCGACACACAGTGTAGGAGGTTTGAAGATTCAACCCCCTCCTTCTCCTGGCACTAGCCAGAATAAGGGAGGGGGGACTGTGTGAGGACACTAGAGCGAGTGTGTCTACTCCAAATTTGCAGCATAAAGCAATGAGGTTGCTTTACCACATTGCCAATGCTGCAATTTCGGGAATTGCTCCCTCTAGTGACCAGCACATGGAAATGTTATAAATTAGAATCTAATTTATAATATTTCCTGACTTGTGAAAAAATTAAAAAAATTAAAACAATGTCTAATCACTTATATACTAACTGTTTAACTGAAAAAAAAAAAAGAAACATTTCTAGCGACACATTCCCTTTAAGCATCAGGGCCCAAGTGGAAGTGCTACTTCTGCACCCCCTATAGCTACGCCTCTATTTTTTTTTCACTTCTATGCTTGTGTGAACCATCTTTCTTCTGTCTTGCAATGTATCAGAGATGACTCTCTACAAGTCTTAGCTACAAAATGATTTCTGCAGATTTCTTGGCTCAATCAGTGCACACCATTTTTTAATCACCCTTCAATAGAATATAGCATAAAAAAGAATAAATGCATTTGCCAACCACCCAGATCTCTGTGCATTTCAACAGCAAGTCCTTAGAAGACTGTGAGATAAATATCATCACAACGAAGCTAATTATACCCAATATATTCTATGGGATGAGAGGTCGAGGATAAAATAAATGTTTGTCATATGATAAATATTGAATTGTTACAATTAAGTCACTTCTACACATCCGACCCAAAAGAGGGACTATATATATATATATATATATATATATATATATATATATGGAAAAGGAGCAATGAGATTTACCTATGTCATTCCAATAGAGATGCGACTGTAGAAGATAACAAGGGAAGGCTCTGTTCGCATCTACTTTTTTCCCTATGAAAGCTCCTGGTGCAAACCCAAAGCGTATCCATAGGACCCCATGCACCCAGCATATGCCAAAAGAGCATCCATTAGCATGCACTGGGACTGTATGCACTGGGCATACTTTTGTTTCCCAATACAGAGGCATACAGTAAAAAAAAGTATACTGGGTGGTATATGTATTTTTTACAATAAATGGTGGTCAATGGGCGACATATGCTACTGTATGCCTATACAGGGGCATATGACGCAGCCATCCATCGGACATATAAGTCTAGAGATACTTCTGACATATACCTCTGATGGCCAGCAAGAATGAGATGTGAACATAGCCTGGGGCACAAATCTAAATTGCAGAATCCGATAACAAACTTTTGAATGAACCCCAGCCCCTAGAGCATTGCCCAGCTCCATGTAAAAGTTAAGGTGGGGGCTGGTCAAGCGGCGATAAAATAGTACAACTCCCAGCATGTTCTGACAATTGGCCATGATCAGACTACTGTGTCCTATAGATATACTGTGCCCCCAAGAGTTTTACTATGTTACCATATGTGCACAATATATTGTTGCAATTAAGACACCAGACCCTGAAATAATTTCAGACCCCAAAATTAATTGAGACCCCCATATCAGACCCCAAAAACGAATTCAGACCCAAGAATCATACCCCAAAATTAATTCAGACCCCAGACCAGATTGCAAAATGAATTTAGAACCCAGACCTTAAAATAAGTGCAGTCCCTAAACCAAACACCAATATTAATTCGGACCGGTATCTATTAGATAAAATACAAAAGATAACGTTTGGACCCCCTTGAGTCCACGTAGCAGCTGCTATGGCTAGTATGGCGGTGATTTTGCCCATAAACAAGGACTCACATAGACTATATGACCTGAGAGAGTATTTTCTTGATATGGGGTGGTTATGGCAAGATGCCTGTGCAGTTCTTATCACTAACTCTGGGACCTATCGCTTACCTGCATGGACAGGAGTCAGGACTATCCACCCATTCCCAATGATTTTGAAAATTGTCATCTCCAAGTAAGGAATACCAAGAGCAGTGGTGGCCAAGTAGAAGATTATGGTCTACCAGTAGACACCGGTGGGGGGGACCAGTAGAGCGTATATTAGGTCACCTGTCTGTTCTCTTGCTGGATACAAGACAGAAGTGGGAAAACTGGCATCTCATATTTCATGTTTAGGTTACACAATCTCTTATGGTTCATATACATCCTCAAAGGGTAGAGAAGCAGCAAGGTAATATTTGAAGAAGGCATTGCTGCTTTGCAAGTGTCGCAAGTATCTAACGGTGGCTACACGACTATTCTTTGGGCACTAGGGCATCTGAAAAAGGAGAATGCAAAAAATTAGCATCTTCCATATGGCTCTTTCCTTGCTCCCCTACTGAGAAAATGTGGCCACTCCTGGCGTAGGGGGTGACCTGACTATTAGCTATAAGTTATTTTTTTATTTTTTGGAATTTAACCAAAAGTGCTCCATTATTTCCAGAGAATTATTATACACTTTGACCTATATCTGTAACAACAGGTGAGCAGCTTTGCTATGATCCTGTATTATACCCATTGCAGTATGTATCTGGTAGCGCTTCTTATTTTTACTTTTCACAGCACTGGCATTTTGACAACTCCTCTGGGAGTATATATACGTGGTTCCACTGTTACACTATGAAACACGGAAAATGTGAATGACTGTTCTGCTATTTCTTACAAAATGAACAGGATCAGGCTCTCACTACTAATGTAGCTGTATCCCTATTTTGATTTCTTAATCTAGATAAGATAATTTCACAAAGAGTCATGGAAGTACCAAGTTACCAGTTTTAGTCTGGTATACAGTTCATATAATACATTGGACAAGATGAATATTTTATCACTAGGAATAAAATAAAGGGTGCAAATACCATGGGGTTGCTGTTGGCTTGTTGTGCATTAACACCATAAGGCATCATGCACACAAAAGATCTGGGGCCCGATGGCGTCACACCGAATCAATATAGCCTTATGCTATGGAGTAGTAGGGACTACATATGGTGCTTCCACATGGCATCATATTACGGTGATATTCTTTCCTATGCTTTTAGAGTAGAATAAGTACATAATCCAACATCTAATGGAGCATGCCACCATTTTTTTTACAAGGCTTCACTATCTGGCATAGGCGCCATTTGTGGCACTTGTATTCTGTCAATGAAGATTGGAGAGGGGATATTTTGATGTCTCTATGTTCTATAAAGGCAGCTTATGTGGCTGCTACGGGGCCCTGGAGAACGAGGGCCAAACCCAGTTTGGCCTCATCCCCTTTTTAATGGGTGGTCAGGACCTGAAAATGACTCCCCTCTCCACCGGCACTACAACGGTATCGATCCAAGGGTCATGGAAAGAAAGTGGGTGTCAAATATGCACCAGATCCTCCTGCTCTGATTGACGACATGAACCAGCATCATTGCTATAAAACCTAAGCTCCTGTAGACTGCTAGTATTCCCTATTCCCATTATCTTGGCCTTTGACTTCTCAAACTTTCTCTTCCATGACCTCTCCAGTCAAGTCACGGCAATGCCTGGATCTCACCCCTGGTTAATGACCTTCCCAAAAAAATGTAGAACTGTAGGTGTGTGGATTAGTATGGAAAATTCCTTACATCGCAAAGTGCCCTTAAAGCACTTACCTTCTCGAATGTCTGTGATTGATCATCTCTGCCGGGACAGAAACGTTGCGTCTCAGGACAGCGGGACTTGGGAGGCAAGCTACGTGGACAAGATGCAGGACTTATACATAAATGTTAGGCCTTGTCAGGATTTCACATGGTCCACCCATACATACCTCCCAACCGTCCTGCATCCAGCGGTACAGTCATAGACAGGCGTAGTGCAGTGATGCCATCTCGCCTGTCTGTGCTGAGCCACTCATAGCACTAAGCGGAAGGGCAGAGGGATTGTCGTGGGAACAGGGTTAGGTGAGCATTTATTTTATTATTTTATATTAGGCACTATGAGTCATTATAGTGTGTGTGTGTGTGTGTAGACAGCTATAGGGGTATTATACTGTATGGGGGAAGATATGGGTCATTAGAATGTGTGGGGACAGCTCTGAGGGATTATGCTATGGAGGGCACTATGGGGGCATTATACTGTATGGGGGGACTATGGGGGCGTTATACTGTGTATGGGGGCACGATGAGGCATTACACTGTGTAGGGCACTATGGGGGCAATATGCTGTGTGGGGGCTCTATGGGGACATTATACTGTGTGTGGTCAGCTAATGGAGCATTATATTGTGTGAGCTGAACTGGGTGTATATAGGCGAGGATTGGGTAGGGTTAGCTCAACAGGGGAAAAATTTGCCGCTACGCGTGCCGCATCGGTTGTCCCTGTTTGTAATACTGGAAAGTTGGGAGGTATGACCATATCTTCTACTAAGATTGAATATGAGCAGAGCTAAATCTGTACCAGTCTGAGTTTAATTACAAAACTATCAAAGCAATAAATAATACATCACTTTCCACAACATTAAGTGTCCAGCGGCCATACTTATTTCTTTAATTTTGTATTTCCTCCTGTTCTCATTTCTCAACTGTGAAAAACATAGTGCGCAATAATTTAGAATAAGGAGAAATACTCTAGGACAGGTATTGATATTTCATACAACACAACTACATTTGTTTTAAATTATTCATGTGAAATAAGAAGCCTTGTGTCCCCAAAGGACTCTTAAAAGTTAATTGTCTAAAAGTTGAAACAAGTTTAGAGAGGAATTTAAAAGGGTATTAAAGCATTTATTCTAAATGTTGTCCATTAGTGACCAGGCAATTATGGAGGTTCGGGAAATATGTGTCTCAGGTGGGCAATGAGCCCAAGGTGAGATCTGACAATGCGGTGCAATAGTCCCAATGCCTATACTAGAAATGGGGGATGGCACTGCTATGGAGTTCAGGAGGTTGGTGGTCCAGTGCCACATTGTGCCTTCCCTATATGCAGATTCTGTACAATAGAATTTGAGTTTGAGTGTGATATCACTGAAGCTCCAGTCTTTGGACTTATTTACTCCTATGTAAAATTTCCTGAAAAATAGCTTAATGGGACTTAAAAAAAAGTAAGAGACCTCATTGGTTGTAAAGCATAAAATGGTGACAGATGCCCTTTAAAGAGAACCTTTCACCTGCCCATCCATGTGCAGCTGAGTGCAGCATGTAATGGGGAGGGCTGCACAAACCCTGGGACACTTTACATTTTTTTTCTACCCTCCTCCGTTATTTAGATATCGGTGCCGTTATATTTGGCGCCCGATATTTAAATAACCCCCTGACTGTCAATGGGGCGTGTTATGGCAAGGGGGCGTGTTAATATGGCTGTGATACTGTCCAATCAGATACGGACAGTGTTACAGCAAGAGCGAGGATAGAGGAGAGAGTGTACGTGCGCGCACGCTCTCACTCTTCAGCTGTCAAGATCAGTCTTCTGCTGAACTGGCAAGGGGGCATGTCTCTGCTATGGACAGTGTAAGAGCTGGGGAGGATAGCGCGCATGCGGCAGAAGACTGATCTTGACAGCTGAAGAGTGAGAGTGCGCGCGCGCACACACTCTATCCTCGCTCTTGCTGTAACACTGTCCGTATCTGATTGGATTTTACAAGGGGTGGAGTGTGTCGCTATCTATAAGGGGGGAAGCGGGCTGTGTAATGCACTATTTATAAGGGGGGCTGTGTGGCGCTATCTACAAGGGGGCTGTGTGTGGCGCTATCTACAAGGGGGCTGTGTTGGGCTCTATCTACAAGGTGGGCTGTGTGGCGCTATATACAACAGGGGAGCTGTGTGGCGTTAACTACAAGGGGGGACTGTGTGTGGCACTATCTACAGGGGGCTGTGTGTGGCACTATCTACAAGGGGGGCTGTGTGTGGCGCTATCTACAGGGGGCTGTGTGTGGCCTCTTTAATTTATTTTCTTTTAATTTATTTTTATGTTAACTCCCTTATATAACTATATCAATTGTAAAATGTAGAAATGCTTTTATGCTCGTGTTACATTAAAAAAAATTACACCTCATTGATTGGTAGAGAAAGCAAACATGGCGAGGGGAAAGGAAATGTTGGGAAATAAGTTGGGGGGGGGGGGCGCCAATCTGAATCTTTGCCCCGGGTGCAGGAGAACATAGCTACGCCTCTGGCTATGACAATATCAGTGGAGTAACTATAGACTTTTTTTTAATTAAATTTACGCAAAAAAAATTTTTTTTTTTTTAGATTTGTGCAGCAGAATCGCAGCTTCTCCACCACAAAAATCTCAACATTTGCTATTTGTTGCGGTTTTTACCTTCCCATTGAATTCAATGGGGAAAAAATGCAAAAAAAGTGCAATGATTCCGCAGCATAAATTGACATGTATGAACGTTTTCTCGGTGGATTTTTTCACAGCATGTGGATGAGATCCGCAGCTAATCCGCCAAGTGTGAACATACCCTTTGGGTATGTGCACACGATAACTGCATTTACGGCTGAAATTACGGAGCTGTTTTCAGGAGAAAACAGCTCCGTAATTTCAGACGTAATTGCTCGTACTCGCATTTTGCGAGGCGTCAATGACGGACGTAATTTGAAGCTGTTCTTCATTGGATTCAATGAAAAACGTCTCAAATTACGTCCCAAGAAGTGTCCTGCACTTCTTTGCCTAGGCTGTTATTTTACGCGCCGTCTTTTGACAGTGACACGTAAAATTACAGGTCGTCGGCACAGTACATCGGCAAACCCATTAAAATGAATGGGCAGATGTTTGCCGATGTATTGGAGCTGTGTTTTCAGGCGTAATTCGAGGCGTAACATGCCTCGTTTATGCCTGAAAATAGGTTGTGTGAACCCAGCCTTAGGCCCCATGTACTCGACCGTAAAAACTCCCGTAATTACGGGCCCATAGACTTCTATTGGCCACAGGTACCTCCCCGTGTGCCGTTGAAAAAGATAGAACATGTCCTATTTCAGGCCGTAATTACGGCACGGGCAGCCCATAGAAGTCTATGGGGCTCCCGTAATTACGGGTGACTACATGTGTGCACCCGTAATTACGGGAGCGTTGCTAGACGACCTCAGTAAATAGTCACTGTCTAGGGTGCTGAAAGAGTTAAACGATCGGCAGTACCTGTTTCAGCACCCTGGACAGAATCTAGATAAAGCTGTAAAAAAAAAAAAGACGTTCATACTTACCCAGAACTCCCTGCTTCTTCCTCCAGTCCGGCCTCCCAGAATGACGTTTCAGCCCATGTGACTGCTGCAGCCAATCACAGGCCAATCACTGGCTGCAGCGGTCACATGGACTGCCGCGTCATCCAGGGAGGTCGGACTGGATGTCAAGAGAGGGACGCGTCACCAAGACAACGGCCGGGTAAGTATGAATTTCTTTTACTTTTATTACGGAAAGGGCTGTCCCTTCTCTCTATCCTGCACTGATAGAGAGAAGGGCTGCCGATTACTGCAGTGTAATTTTGCAGACAAAAACGTGCCCGTAAATACGGGTGGAATACTGGTGACACCGGAGCCGTATTTACGGGCACGGGTCCGTAAATACTGGTGCAATACGGGTCGAATACGTGTGACCAAGGACCCGTATTTACGCCAGTATTTACGGGTGGACAAAAATACGGTCGTGTGCATGAGACCTTAGAGTTCCATGTGCTGTATAAATACAATCAGTCTGTGGAATTTTCCTATAAGTAACAGTAGATGCTACATTATACCTTATATTATCATTCATGCGTATTTTGCTTTTATTACCATCTTCTAGCTTCTAACCCTTAATGTAGCACCTTCGTAAGACTAATTTCAGTCATCATTATCTCAATATATTATGCCTGACTGTCTCTACTTTTCTAGAGACTGCTTCTTTAGATTGTGGTGATGTCTTTAATTTGACTTTTATGAATTTTGGGCAACACAAAATTGCTTTTTTCCTATTTGGAAATTTGAAGAAAAAGGTTGCAGCTTCCGGGGACACGGCACCAGACCGGTAAGCAGTCAAATCGATGTATAGATTTTTCGATATCTTTATTGTTTCTAATACACTACGCATTTCAGGACCGGACAGGTCCCTTCATCAGGTTGATACAGTGTTTTACAAAAAGAGATCTTCTACGTTATATATGCGAAGCAGTAGCGTTGTGCCTACATGTGCGCAACGCGATTAGGTGAGTTAACCAACTTACCTTGTATTGCTTCCTTCGTTTTCCATACAATATCACCTTAGATGAGCGCCGTTGTTTTCCTCCGCCCCCTTTTTTTTCCTTCACATATTTTTTCCTATGTGGTTTACAGAGAGACACAAACATTTCTAACAGAAGTATTATCTTTCCCGTATTATGGAGTGGAATCCGTTGCGCTGTATACGTTTTGAATAATAAATTATTTTAGGAATCTGCTGTGTTTTGTAATGGAACAAAGAGTACGATGTGCCTCGACTCAACATCACCAGTGTCTTATTCAGTTAAGTATAAGCGTTTCCATTTACTTTCATGTTATTAAACTTATAGCGCAGCCAAAGCACTTCAATAGAATTTCAAAGTTAAGTTTAGTATCACAATTGGCATCTGTTTCCATCTAAAACATCTATTTTGGAGTGCTGAAAAGCTTGATGTGTTTCTGATCCATTTTCAGGCATCTTGTAAGAGGGTCAGTTATCTGTGAGTGTGGTCCTTGACCCTGAGATGGAAACCCCAACCGAGGATGACGCAGTAATAGAAGCAGATGCAGTACAGTTCAATGAAACAAGAGTTTTACTCTGTCTGGAGCACAATGCGTAATGGTTACAACAGTGGCACTTAGCAAAGCGGTTACAGAGTTTGCACACAGCTTGACTGTTACAGTCTCTGAAGGGAACTTAGGTTGGCGGTTACAGTCTCTGTAGGGCATAAAGCATGGCACCTTAAGTCTACAGTCTCTGAAGGGCACTTAGCTTGGCATTTACTCTCGGAAGAACACTTTGCATTGCGGCTACAGTCTCTGAAGGGGACTTTGCTTTGCGGTTACAGTCTCTGAAGAGCACTTAGCTTGGCATTTACTCTCGGAAGAACACTTTGCTTTGCGGTTACAGTCTCTGAAGGGCACTTTGCTTTGCGGTTACAGTCTCTGAAGGGCACTTAGCTTGGCATTTACTCTCGGAAGAACACTTTGCTTTGCGGTTACAGTCTCTGAAGGGCACTTTGCTTTGCGGTTACAGTCTCTGAAGGGCACTTTGCTTTGCGGTTACAGTCTCTGAAGGGCACTTTACTTAGCGGTTGCAGTCTCTGATGGGCACTTTGCTTTTGCGGTTACAGTCTCTGAAGGGCACTTTGCTTTGCGGTAACAGTCTCTGAAGGGCACTTTACTTTGCGGTTGCAGTCTCTGATGGGCACTTTGCTTTGCGGTTACAGTCTCTGAAGGGCACTTTGCTTGGTGGTTACAGTCTCTGAAGGGCACTTTGCTTGGTGGTTACAGTCTCTGAAGGGCACTTTGCTTGGTGGTTACAGTCTCTGAAGGGCACTTTGCTTAGTGGTTACAGTCTCTGAACGGCACTTTGCTTGGTGGTTACAGTGTTTGGTGACATTTGCAAGCAGAGGTGACTAGTCTTCACTCGCTCTCGGCACAGGATTCATGCTTGAAGTGGTCCAAAACCACTTGGAGTATATACGCACAGAGCAAATTATACAGCAGTCCGGTTAGGTTCAAGATGCTGGAAGCGGCCCAAAACCGATCAGCAGGTCCCATAGTCTGCTTTTTCAGTGTCGATTGTGGGCTCGACCCAATCCTACTCAGACCATCTCAGGTTCTCTTCCACCCTGTCAGTCCCATGCGTTACTTTACTCGCACCTGACAGACTCTCTCTGTATGTTCACCAATCAGACTTGAAATTCTGACCTTGAGATGCTCCTGAACACCCCCATTATAGTAAGGATCCAGCCTAGCCCGGAGACCATGCGGCACCACCCTTCTGCATTCGCACACATGAACACAGGCTTTGCCAGTCCACCATGTCTTCCTGTAAACAGAGTAAACACCACAACATATCTTAAAGGTACAATACCTGTGTACAAAAACAAATTAGAACATGACACAACGCAACAGGGCAGTCCAGTGAACTTCACTGAGATATCTTTATTACACGAGCACAACAACAGAAGAACAGATCACGTGCACTACTGTGTAAGTGGTGCAGAACAATGTCCAAGTTCACTTTTGACAATGGAGCCAAGTAAATAGTATGGGACAAGATGAAAAACTGATGATAATGGATTACGATCTATCTCACATCTTTTCTGATCCATTTTAACTTTCCAGGCTCTAAAAAAAAAGGAGTAGAAATTGCAGATAATTTGACAAAAACAAATTGTGAGCCAACAATAGAATTTACATCAACTTTTCTTACCATAAAAATCCATAAGTATACAAAAACAAAAGAACTGATGCTCTCTAAACCTAAACATTGTATCGTCCATGGCCACAGGCCATTGGGTTTACTCACCTCCCGACGCCCGCAGCCATGGATCTGTGAGCGCTGGTCCCCATCTCCTTCCTAGGAGACGCCAGCGCTCACTTCCGCTCCGGTCCGCTGTGTCCTGTAGGGTGCGCGTGCACACTCGTGCCCGCTCTTAAAGGGCCAGCGCACGCAGATGAAGACAATCATCAACATCAACTCACATGATTTCCTGGACTATAACAAGGTCCCTCCCTTCTATTCCTTGCCTGAGCGTTGTTAGTATATCCCAAGTCCGCCTTGCAAATGGTCCCTTAGTGTTTCCCGTTCCAGTTGTTACCCGTGCCCTGTTACCTGTTCCTGTATCCCGTGCTGTGTTCTTGTTCCTGTGCCTACTAGTGTTAGAGTCGTGTCTACTGCACCTGCTGTCGTTTGACACGTCCTGTGTCATCTGACACGTCCAATATCATTTTCCACGTCCAGTGTGATTCGCCATGTCTGGGGCAACCTGCGCCACCTACTGTCATCCACCATGTCTGGCGTTACCTGCTGCACCCACCTCCATCCGTGCTGGAGCTGCAGCCACTGTCTGGACTACCCAGGTACGCTAGTGTGGAACTTTGTATTACTGGGGTGCTCTGTTGTTTGGCCAGCTGCCTCCCCGCTACGGCGGTGCGGCCTAGTGGGTCCACATACCCACAAACCGTGACAAACATTTTCTCCCTTTTTGACAATCCCTTTCTGTTAAACGAGTCTTTCTGCTTCCAGGACCCCCAGCAATCAGCTTTGATCTGCCATGTAACCTGGCAGTAAGTGTTTAATTTCCCTGCAGTGCCACCACAGGGGAAATTAAGAATTACATGATACCTATTTGAAATCAATGGTCTGTCTATGTAAAGCATGGACGTGCTGGATCCTCCAGAGACAAACATTCTTTACAGCTACTCTTCACACTGGCTAATTGATGGAGCAGCCAAATCAGACAATCGACTATCTCCGTCAGTCCCAGCGTTCCTTTAAGTATGCACATAGCTTAAGCCCTTTCTGTTCTGCTTATGGAGTAAACCACTTGAACATGTGGGTTTGTTGTTCTTCTTATGCTGATCCTCCACGTTAGGAATTACATATTAATATTATTTGGTTTGATTTTCTCTGTTGTTTTAGTGACTCTATTATTCTTTCCTCAATACTTAAATGAGTCCGTGTTAACTTTTAGACTTCAGATCCTTGAAAGGTTTGGCATCTTCACAGAGTTTCCTCTTTTTACAGTGCTTTGAATACTAGCTTTACATTTTAAGACTAACATTTTGTGTAACCTTGCCGACAGGCATTTTGTTTCTTGTGCGCTGATTATATTGATATAGACACAGGTTGGGATTCAAGGATATTCATAATATACAGAAAGAAGATACCCAGAAGAACAGAAGTCATAATGCGAACCAAGATAAGCAACTTATAACCTCACTTTCCTCATACATGATGGATTTGAATGTGACTTACATATCCATATGAGGATTTATTATTATAATTTTTTCCATTAAATTTTGATAGAATTTTTGTAGAATGAACATATGAGGTTAGAACTTCTATGTCAAGGCAATGTTTCTCAGTAGTTTATTTCTTGATAAGGGAAAGGGGATGAGTGAAGGGGAAGGAACAGATAAAGTGTCAACATGAGTGTGATTAAAATATATATCTAAGCAACACTTCGCTCACAATAAAGAGTAGATCTAAAAATATTAGTACACCTTTTTACGTCTCAAAGATGGAAACTTATACATTTGTTATGTTGAAATTGCTGAGTAACCATACACTCCAATTGTTCTTGAATGTCTGTCTGCCATGCATTGAATAGGCTGACATGGCTTCATACAAACAAATATATTTAAATAAATAACTTCCTCTGGCAGGGACTTATCTCCAGGGGGAACTAAGGGTCGGGAATGTTGAAATCCAAAATGCACAATTCTTCTTTTTCCAAATCGGCGTGTTCCGATGACAATTTTCTAATGTGTATAGGCACCCTTAGTCTGTCCCATCAGACCAAGAAATGAGCCAAGTAAGTGGAGAGATCAAGCACTTATTATGAATATTCTACGTTGGATAACCTCCTTGTGATGGCAAAATCCTTCCCTTTCCTGCCTTTGGACATGCAGATGTGTCACCAAATGACGGCTTGGGTCGATAGCTCGATTAAATAGTAGAGATGAGCAAATTTCCTGAAATTTGTAGGTCTGATGATTGGATTGGCTGCCCGAATTGGTTTGGTCCGATTAAATTTGCCATTCGCAAGTGCCCCGATTGCCCTGACAACTTGTGTTTGCCTCTCTGATGTCTTCTATTAGTGTATCTAATCCCTTCCAAGTTCTTTGATGCCAAACCGGCATTAGTAATGTCATCGAACCATACCCCTCATAACTGGCTGTGCTAGAGGGAGGGATAACCGCAGTGAATTTTGGGAAGGCTGTCAGCAAAGCACTATGGGGAAGCCCACCCAAGGACGTGATCCTTTTTCTAATCTGTAAAATGGCGGCTGGTGCTTGGATACTATTTTGATGTGACTCAGGCGCCACGAACCCCCAAAATGTCTGAATCCAGTTTCTAAAAAATCAAATCAGTGGACAGAAGGAGCAGGACGTCTCTTGCCATAGGTAGCTAATAAGTATCAGTCAGTATGACACAACCCATCTGGTTCATTGTCTACATGGGTAACACAGTGCCACATTCCTAGGTTGCCAGCTACGCATCCATGATCCAAACCATACATGGTGCCAGACATTCTCTAAAATCAACCAATTTATTCTACATCCCTTTAGACGTGACTGGTGAGGACATAAGTGTTTGTTTATCGCCTTCCCTGTTTGTATCTATGAATCTCGCTGTCTGTCGGAATTTTTCCCCTTTGTTTGAGCGTATGCGTATCATATAAGCATCTTTCCTCTCCAGCCTGTCAAAAAATGAAGTGAGACTTCTTTGATAAGAAAACGCTAGTAATTACATATTAATAATTTAAGACAAATTTCAGAGAACGCCATCCTGCGCAATATATTTACTACAATGCCTGTGATCTCGATTCTCTTTTAAGTCTCTTCCATTATAAATATTGTTAGCATTCCTGCTTAATAGATGCACACTTCAATTTCCCTTAAGGGCTTTGTATATGTAATAAAATATTGGTATATATAATTACATACTCTGCTTATGCTTTTATGTGAAAAGCACACTGTAGATCACTTCATTTACTGCACTGTAGTAATAAGCAGAATTATGACAGCTTTTCAAAGACTGGGGAAGATTTAGACTGCAATTTATTGAGTTAATAAAAGCAAAATTCAGTATAAGCAGCGTAGGTTTTAATACCTTCTATAAGACTCATCTATTGCTTTCTGCCTGTGATTTTATTGAAGATTACATGTTGACACCACAGTCCTGTCTACTAGTTATATTGTTATATAGCCTTGGACACATTATGCTTAAAGGGGTAATGTGGGGAACAAAAAATATTAGCAGTGTACTGTGCAGTATGTAATACACTCGCTAATATACATTCCGGTCCCCCGTCGCGCTGATTCTGAGCTTTTCATAGTTGGGCCGGTCACATGATGAAGAGTCGTATCGTCATCAAAGAAGGCCGTGCAACTAGACCTCCGGCCCCCGGCAGCGCTATAAGAATCTATGAAAATCTCAGAATTAGCGTGACGGGGGACCGGAATGTATATTAGCGGGTGTACCACATACTGCAGGGACTACACTGCTAATAATTTTTGGTCCCCCCCATAACCCCTTTAACAAATGACCTTGTAGTAACCAATATGACAACCAATAAGTTAACATTCATTACTAAGTGACTTGTGATGATGGGACAGTATAAAATCTAACAGGGGTTCCGCTCCCCATAGCCCGTGTAATAATGAAATTGTAAAATGAGCTGTGATTCAGATGATGTTTAAATTGTAACTAAGTTTTAGCTTCATTTAATTTGTAGGCTAAAATACTATACAGATTCAATTTACAATATATCTTTATAGTGGTCGGAGCTCTGTTTTTATGATACACAGCTCCAAATACTCTCTATAGTCATAGAATTAAAATATAAAAATCTGGCTGCCTGCGGCCACCACCAGGGGGAGCTTAGGAGTTTCATGCAAGCTGTATAAATCCATTTTAAGTAAACTCCCCCTTGTGGTGGCGGCAGGCAGACAGATTATTATAATTTAAAGGGGTTGTCAAGGATGAAAAAAAAACTACATCATGGGTTGTATCTGGTATTGTAGCTCAGGTGTAGTGCACTAAATAAAGCTGAGCTACAATACCAGACACAACCTATAGACAGGAGTGGCGCTGTTTATTTTTTTTTTTTAAAGAAAGCAGCCATGTTTTCCTAATCTTGTACAACCCCTTTAACTCTATGAAGGGAAACGGGATTTGAAGCTCTGTATGAGAAAAACTGATCTCTAGTTTTATGAAATAAGTCAGCACAGAATTTTAGACTGAAAGACAATATCATTTTGAATGTTGGAGTTGAAATTTAATTGGAAAGTCTGACAGTCGTCCATTATGCAATGCAATTTTATGGAGCTCATTCACACCTTCTCATTACAGAATGTGAGGCCATCTAACCCCCATCTCCTTCCTCATGGGTGGCAGAACCCGCTCCTCGTCTCCTTAAAGGGGTTTTCCAGTTTCATATAAAAAAAGTAATTGTTGTATAATGAAATGTTCTGCAAATTTCGGGGAAAAAATTTGTTTTCAAGATCTCTGCTTGTCAGTAAATGGAAACATTATTGTGCAAGATGTGCTCAGTCTGGCAGCCCCTCTCTAAGGTCTGCACAATGGCACCGCATCTCCCTCACAGCCTTGGATTTAACACTCCTCAGGTGTCTGTGGTACCAGACGGCAGACTGGCTGCTTCTCAACAGTATCCGCTTCCTCACACTCCCAGCCGTGGCAATCCAGATGCTACAGACCACACAAAGCCAACTTCTGTCCCTTAGTAGCCAACATGATGCCACACTGCTCACCCTCCCTTGGGTGGGAAAGTTCCTCATTTTATACTAAGCATGGAGAACATTACGTCCCTACGTCTACGCGCTCGCACACCGGCATGGGGCAACCGTGTCTTCTTTCCATAATGACATCTGAAGCCACAATTTCCCAGCACCATGCTGGACAGGGCGCAACCAACCACGGATCAATAAGGGAGAACCACCAGAGCACTTACATAAAACATGTAGTAAAATTCAATAATGAATCCCTTCTAAGGAAAACGTCTGATTTGTGTCCGTAAAGTAGGAGCCACTTTACTTCCGTGTGCATGTCTGGGTGTGTTCTCTGTCTCCGTGTTTTAAGCACGTATGTCATCCGCATGTTAGCCGTGTTTCTCATACGCATTCTGGTTTGACTTTTTTCTCTATTTCCTTAGCAACTGTCCATGAAAAACGGAAAGCACATGGATGTCGTCCGTGTACTGTCCGTTATTTTCACGCACAGATTGACTTCAAATGGCGACGTGGTCTGCAAAAATGGACCAGAATAGGACATCAAGTGAGTTTCTCGCAACGGAAATACGCTCTGAGAAAAAAAACAACGTGTCCTCCGCGTCGGAACTATGACGTGGGGGTAAAACATACATACGGCACAGTTCCCATTTGGCGCCTGAGTGAGCATCGGTTCTGTACACCCTCTAGAGAGGGGAGGGGGTGCTCCTCCACACCTTACACATTCACTGAAAGGGTAACTAAACTTTTAAAAAACTTCTGACATGTCATAGTGACGTTAAAAGTTTTGATTGGTGGGGGTCCGAGCACTAAGACCCCCACTGATCGCTAAAATGAAGCGGCAGAAGCACTCAGGTGAACGCTGAGCCGCTTAGTTTCTGATCGGCGTTTCTCGGAAAGCCGAGCAATTGTTGTATGGGCTCAATAGAAAGTCGTTTTAGCGATCGGTGGGGGACTCAGTGCTCAGACCCTCACCGATCAAAATGTTTAGTTACCCTTTAAAGCAAGCAGTGATCTCCAAAATGATAAAGAATTGAAACACTGAATCAGAACTTTTCCTTAGTCAATCATAAAGGAGCTATTTCTCTAAAAGGGATGGGAAGGAAGAATGGAAAAACCTCCTCTCCTATGAGTGTGATCAGCGCCAAGAAAATGCATTTTCAGAAAGGCGGACTGTCAGATTTGCCCGTTAAGAATCGCAGCTCATTACTATAACATTTCAATTGCTTGCATGAAGTGTTATAATTGCCACCTAATAATGAGCTATTATTAAGCCAGTGTAAATATTACCAGAAAGGGAACTTTCGAGAGTAAAAAGAGATTAGCAAATAAGCACTTTTTTCCTGAACAATAATTCATGCACCATATGTTTCGAGAATTCAAATTTGCCTACGATGCTAAGCAGTCTATCTCCTCCCCGACAGGACCTCTGCACCGGAGAACGACTCACTCCCAAAAATGCCTGTAGGCCACTTTTTTGTTTCGACATGAACTGACATTTCATCATTTATGCGCAGCACATCATTACCGCAAAGCGTGCATAATCTATTGATCCAGCGTACCTCAGGAAAAAACTGCCACCCCTCAGCCCCCTGCCACGAATGCAAAGCAGTAAACACAATCTATTCTTAGTATAAAGAATCTCCAGAGCTGCGTCTTATTTAATACTGGAGATCTCCCCATAGATTTGGGGGTGGGAGATCAAAGCCGTACCCGATGAGCTTCTAAGAGAGTCTTTTTGTTCGAGTTAGTCGAGCCACATCTAAACTTCAAATATTCAGGAGGCCGGTCGCTGTGTGATACTTAAAACCACAATAATGAATCTTTTAAGTGTCTTTGTTTCTAAGGGCTAAATTGCGTATAAGGAAATTTAAACAATTATTAAACCTCTGCTTCTCTAATCCCAAAAGCAGTAATATAATTAATTATTTAACCCTTTACAAGGAACGGTAGAAGGAAAAAAAAATTCTTATGGAAATAATTCGGTATGTTAATGAGATACCATTTATAGAAAATGGATAGCTTTGTCTCCCACTAGATGTATAGCGTCAGTCCTTATCTTGTTGGGACATCTGGGAAACCATTGGGGTATCTATCATTTGAAGGTGCTCTATGAGAGTGTCAAGTAACTATTGTTTGATAAATCATAATGTATGTACATCTTGGATTACCAGTTGTCGATTCGGAGGTCTCAACTTTGCCTATCATGTTAAAAGAAACTGTCCCTGGGCCAGAGAAAAGAAGAGAGTCCATTGGAAAATATCAAAATGTCACTCTTAGATTCAGACTACCACAACCTTATTCCTATCTAATGAAATTTAGACCTATCGATCTCATCTAAATAAAATTCCTCCCAAGCCTTCCCCTTTATTAGGCCTCAATTTCCTTGCTCCACTTTCATGACGCCGGCCGATTTGTGGGCTCTTGTTCCATGTGTCAATCAAGCGGCGCTGTGATCAACTCGCAGACAAGCTTGCTTTAACGTTCTCGCTCCCGATGCGGGAGTAAGTGCACTGTAAAGCCTCATGCACACAAACGTGTTTTTGCGTCCGCAATTCATCCGCAAAAATGTAGATGAATTGCGGACCCATTCATTTCTATGGTCCCATGCACACGACCGTGGTTTCCATGGTCCGTGCATTGGCTGGGAGCCCGGACGGCAAAAAAATAGAACAAGTCATTGAAGGGTCTGGGTTTGCGGTCCGGGCTCATTGAAATCAATTTGTGCACGGTCTGTGAATTGCGGACAGCCCATGGATGAAACTCCACGGCTGTCCGTGCCGCAATCATGGGCATGGACACTCCTACGGCCGTGTGCATTAGGCCTGAGAATCCGGGATAAGGGCTCTGCAGAAACGTGCCGTGTGCACTATATAACGCCTTAAAAGCATTGGTCTTGGTTTTAAATAAGACGCAATGGACGGAAAAATTACATTACTGCCAGTCTTGTGAGTCCGATCCTATCAGCAGAGGTGAATGGTCTAGTCTAAGAAAATTGGAAGAGGGAATACCAGCAGTAAACAGAGAAGCAAAAGCTTATCTAGGGATGCTGGCTGTTTCGACATGTTTCCCCCCGATACTGGGCACCACAGGAGACACTAACATGCCATTGTCCTTGGCCATGGTATGCCGATACAGGGATTTGGCTGCAAACTGAGTCTCTACCAAAGGTGAAGGAAAGCCTTGCTGCCTACTGTGCATAGAAGAGAGGCTGACTACAGCAAAATAGCATAGAGGGAGCCTAGACAACAGTGGACCATATCTGTTAGGAAACATCCGTCACTTTAGGTTGTCATGACTAATAGCCAAGCTTCTGGATGGCCCTGGTTTGAGATGCAGAGCCACTGCTATTTCTCATTCTACACCTATTCAGGGTCAAGGGTGAAGTATTTGAATCTGTTCAGTTTTCTCAGTGTTGCGTGTGATTTTTCTTGTGTATGCATGTTTCTGATCAAGCTTCTGGTTACACCCTGTATCACCTTTGTTTAAAGAGGCTCTGTCACCAGATTTTGCAACCCCTATCTGCTATTGCAGCAGATAGGCGCTGCAATGTAGATTACAGTAACGTTTTTATTTTTAAAAAACGAGCATTTTTGGCCAAGTTATGACCATTTTTGTAGTTATGCAAATGAGGCTTGCAAAAGTCCAAGTGGGTGTGTTTAAAAGTAAAAGTCCAAGTGGGCGTGTATTATGTGCGTACATCGGGGCGTTTTTAATACTTTTACTAGCTGGGCGTTCTGATGAGAAGTATCATCCACTTCTCTTCAGAACGCCCAGCTTCTGGCAGATCACGCTGTGACGTCACTCACAGGTCCTGCATCGTGTCAGACGAGCGAGGACACATCGGCACCAGAGGCTTCAGTTGATTCTGCAGCAGCATCGGCGTTAGCAGGTAAGTAGCTACATCGACTTACCTGCTAACGCTGATGCTGCTGCAGAATCAACTGAAGCCTCTGGTGCCGATGTGTCCTCGCTCGTCTGACACGATGCAGGAACTGTGAGTGACGTCACAACGTGATCTGGCAGAAGCTGGGCGTTCTGAAGAGAAGTGGATGATACTTCTCATCAGAACGCCCAGCTAGTAAAAGTATTAAAAACGCCCCGATGTACGCACATAATACACGCCCACTTGGACTTTTACTTTTAAACACACCCACTTGGACTTTTGCAAGCCTCATTTGCATAACTACAAAAATGGTCATAACTTGGCCAAAAATGCTCGTTTTTTAAAAATAAAAACGTTACTGTAATCTACATTGCAGCGCCTATCTGCTGCAATAGCAGATAGGGGTTGCAAAATCTGGTGACAGAGCCTCTTTAAACGCTTTGAACTGGACTTTGGCTTTGTCTTTGGATTTCCCCTCTGCTCACTGATTTGGACATTCTGCTCTCGGCTGGTTTTGACCTATGCTTGCTGACTACCCCTCTGGCTTGTCTGGTTATCCGTTCTGGTTTTGCCTGCAGTTGCACCTCCTGTCCAATGCCGTATTCTTTTAAAGCAACCTGGGTTGTATGCAGCCAAATCCAACCTGACTTACAGTGAGCTCTGGTGAAGACTATAGAGTAGCCTTAGACCCTGCTGACCATAGTGGTGACGGACTTGAGGTAGCTGATATACCTGAATGCTTGATCCAGACAGTTTCCAGTTGTCTTTGGGGAATTGCTCGTATAGCAATTCCATAAACTTGCCCTCTGGGGAATTGCTCAAGTAGTGTTTTTTTTACAAAAGTTATCTAGAACGTGGGGGTCCAAAAAAAAAAAAGAAGAAAAACAGCGCTGGAATCTGGGAGAGAGCGCTATTCAGGTCAGTAAACCACTTCAACTTATATGACCTAGTGACAGGTTCTCTTTAAATAAAGCTCATTTTGACCTTTATAGAACTGGTGCTCCATTCCTTCTCAACAGAGTACCTATCATCTGTTGTCTAAGATGCATACGACCACCATGAGGCAATCCTTCTACACTTGTATACAACTCTTACTGAGGTATATAGGGGCTGTATACATTATATATAATGCATCAGACCCTAGTGGTGGTAGTAAGAACTCAAGTATTCTGTAGTGAAGAGTTACACTTTATATTCCAATGGAAAGTTATTGGTTTGCATTTTGTACAAATTCTAATTGACATCATCGAATTTTCATTTATCTTTCCATTTACAACATATATTATATCACGTAGAAAATGCTTTATAGTCCCATGTCTAATATGACTTGTTTTCTAGACAAAAGGCTATCGGCCTGCCCCCTTAGTATCTGTTCTGTCCCCCAGGCCTGTATGATCTGCCTCTTTATTTGGTAGAACATTATGTCTTGCACAAGTAGTTTTTGAAGTCCTTTAATATATTAACTTCTACCTCTGCCGGCAGAGTAACGCTTGATGTTCCTCTTCTTTCCTTTGATCTCACAGTCCTGTAGACTCGGAGTTTGCCCTCTTATACTGTTCAGATACAGTAGCAAGTCAGGGTTTTATTCAGCCTCCCAGTGTGCGAATCCACAGGCTCAGACCAGGAATGTGTGAGGATTCAATACAGTTGAACAAAACATATATACAATGTAGAAATACCTTTTCTCGGTCATCAAGAAGTATAAATTGTAAAGGTAAAGTGGCTTTACTGGCAAAAGTAAAATAAAAAAAACTTTTGCAATGTATTCCACTAGATAATATTTTAACATTTTAATTTAATAGTAAACCCCATAGGGCTCATGCCCACCACCGGTACACAAATGCATAATGTGGCACACAGGGAAATCAATGGACCATACTATAACTCCATATGTCTCCATGTGGAACCAGTGAGGGGTAAAAAGTTTTCATCACATGTCATATTATGGAGATATCCTCCTCTATAAGTGCCTATGGCTCTGTAATATGGAACCGTAGGGACTCCATGTGCTGCCGTACAGGCTCCGCGTACACGGCTTTGTATGATTTGCTCTGTTCCCTCTCGCATACATGTATCTGTGCTTTCCTGTATATGACAAGTATTAAAATTGCCTTGCATTGGGGACAGGTTGATGGGACAGGTTGGATTTTTCTTTTTCAAACTTTATAGTTCCCCGCAAGATAAGTGGAACCAGAAGCGTCAAGCAGCTGCTCATCTCCCACAGCCTCCAGAAAATGAACATGCTTGTTCATTGTTGGACTGAGGTTCTTTGGGCCAAAAAGAGGACATGATTCTTAACAAACGGAGTTCATGACCACTTGGAATTGTATAGTGAACTCTGCTTTTCTGGTTGAACCCAAAGGCCATATCACCAATAAGGACTTATTTGCAAATAACCATCCCAAAAATTATAAACCGGCAGCACATCCCCCTGTGTAAACAGGGAGACGCGCTGCCGACATGATAATAATGTATAGGGACGAGCGACCGGAGTAACGACTGCTCGTCCTCATCCATAGCTCCGTGTGACAGGAGCAAATGGGCACCAATCTACGAGCTGTCTCGTTGCTTGCCGCTCGCTGCACCGGCCAAAATTGGCCAGTCTAATAGGGCTTTAATTGTGTTAACACGTCGGCCCTCCCTAGGATCCTCTGATGGACTAGTTTGACCCTACAAGGTTATCCAAAAGCGGTCTATGGCCATTGTGTATAAAATTAGAAGTTGAGATTGACTGGAGGCCCAATGCATGTAGTTCAGTAACTGGGGTGAACAAGAACAGTCTTCTGTTTTATTGCTAAACAGCTAATATTGGAAGTTTTGCCATCTAGACTTGATGTGTCTAACGGAGGTCACTTGAAGATCATTGTCAAGCACCAGCATAAAAAACATAGAATTATCGGTGAGAATGACAATAGACTAGTACTTGTGTAATCAGCTCCCGTACGAATAATGACAGCATCTGATTTGACAAGTCGTGTACACAGATGTCATAAGAAATGAAGGGCGGTAATCAAGGAAGAACAATAAACAAAACGCTTTCTATAGCAAGATAGATTACAGCTAATTATAGGCGCTGCCTGAAGACTTTGCCGGCAACAGTATGCATTTAAAGGCGCCACGGCCAGGTTGACTTGGCAAGGAAATATATTGCCTTTGCCGCCTTATTTAAAGTATTATTTTCTTGGGATGTTCCAAAGACGCTCAGCTGAGTGCAGAAAGCGAGGATCAGGCCTTCTCCTCAGACCTTTGATCACCATGCATTTTAATTGACTTAGTTAACATTTGCATTTCTTCTGCAGTGACCTTTAAATCGAGCCATTTGACTTCTGGAGAGTATTTCGTGAAGATAGCCTTTTAACCTAGTTGGATAAATGAAATGCTAACATGTAAATGGTTAGTCAGTCATGCATACATATTTATTCAAATGTCCTAGCAGATGTCAAAGCAAGATTTGTATGTAAATAGGTTTAGACTTGCAGAAGACAACTTGTATCATACCAGGTAATATTGAGATGGGACTATCTATACTAGAGACTGTTAGAATTGTTTATCTTCTGGAATCTTAGGGCTCATTCAGACGAGCGTATATGTAGTCCGTGTGACAACGGCCGTCACACGAACATATGTATTTCAATGGGGCCAGTCACATGACTGTTGTTTCAACGGAGCGTGTGAAGGGTCCGTGAAAAAATATGCATCCCTCCATAGACTCTAGTCTATGGAGGATGAGTGATAACGAGTCACGCACGTGGGCAGCACGGGTGCACCTCGGATGTGAAAAACCGTCGTTTTTCACATCTGAGGTTGGCTACGTTCATCTGAATGTAGCCTTAGGGATGGAAACCAAGAGGGTGGTGAGAGGACCATACTCAAGCCAAGTTCTTTTAGAAGACAATGGGATCTCACTTTTAATATTAGCTGAAGAGACTAATATTGTAGGACAGCAGTTTCCAACCTGTGGCTCCCGAGCTGTTGCAAAACTACAACTCCCAGCATGTACTTACAGACTTCGGATAGAGAACGACACGTTGGAGACCAATGCTGTAGAAATGTCATGCATAAAGGACCATCAAAACTTTTTGTCTGAGATGTATCAGTGTTGCTTGCCTCAAACTTTCCATCTTCAGAAGTTCTGATTGAGTAAGCTCCTGCTCTCCACCGTATTGCTGCTCAATGATAAGAGGTCTTTGGTTTATTCAATTTAAGGTGAAAATGTAATCTCTTTATTCACTTGAATGTTGAGTCAACCAAGAACAAGTAAGGCTTCGTTCACATCTGCGTCAGGGCTCTGTTCCGACGTTCCGGTAGTCAACTACGGTATTTATACCGTGAAAACGACGGAACCCTTGCAAAACGGAGACAAACTGAAAACATTGGCACCGGATCCGTCACCATTGAAATCAATGGTGATGGAAACGGAAACCTTTAGTTTCAGTTTGTGTCAGTCAGGGCTCTGTGCCGACGGAAAACTCAGAAGGAACGTTGGAACGGAGCCCTGACGCAGATGTCAATGAAGCCTAACATATACGTGAAGATGTTTTGAGGATAAAACTGAATTTTACAATCCTCAATGAATTTTAGCCATTCCACTCATAAATTAATCCCCCATTGTGCAAGTGTCCCGGACCAGCTGCTTAATCCGCTTGAAACCATAAAAAAGAAAGGACAATATTCACTTAGTAGGTTATCATTACTTCTGCATTAGGAGGGGCCGAGGTTGCAGTTGCACCTGCCACTGGTACCTCAGGACACCTAATGACCTCTCTACTATATAAGAGAACACCAACACTATAAATAGAAAAATGGTTGGGGGTCCCATTATATATTTTACATCAGAGCCTAGGAGCTGAAGTTAAATACCTCTTTCTCTGCCCTCTAAACAGCCTGATTTTTTTGTGGCTTCAATTTATCCAAGTAGCAAAAAAATTCCTTGCCAATTTTGGTCCATGTTAATCTTTCGTTCAGTCACAGTCACAGATTTTTCCACTGCCGATTCTTGAAACTGCTTGTTCTACCCCACCCTTAAAGGTGTCCTATTGGATGGAGATCTGTTGACTCATTCAAGTACACTAAGGTCATCGTCATCTTTTTGGAACTAGCATTCAATAACAAGTCCTTTGTGACATAGTGAATTATTCTTAAACAGTTGAAGTTGGGTGATATGTGGCATTTAGATGTTGCTCATTTGATATTATTGGGTCTAATATGTGGCAAAAACCCCTCCCCTATGCTATTATATCTTAATCAAACTGATCTGTTTACACAAGGTATTGTAGGATGAGTTATCCCATGACCAATTGTTCAATATTTGCATTGACCAACATGGAAATTTCTTTTTTCTAAACATGTTCCCATCCATTTGTGGTCAACATACAAGTACATTTGCCTTTGCCCTCTCATCCATAGTTTGATTGGCAACATTGAGGAAGATTTACTATTGTGTCTGCATCTAGATTGTTTCCACAAATGCACTGCAATTTGGCGCATTTCATTTAAAAATAGATGTTTGAGCCTCACTATACACTTTCCAAAAGAGTCTAGAAAAGGAGGTGGGGCTAAATGGAAAAAGGGTGTGACCTAAAATGTTCCAAAATTCGCCAAAGTGCACCAAACAAAAAGTAAGCCAACCAAGAGTTGATTTAAAGAGGTTGTCCACAAACGGACAACTGATGACCTATCCATAGCATAGGTCATCAGTATATGATCGGTAGGGGGTCTGACACCTGGACCCCGCACTGATCAGCTGCTCGGGCTGCCTCCGGGCACTGGATGTCAATGCCGGAAGTAGATGACTTTGGTCACGGAATAGATAGATAGATATTAGGGGTAAATTAGAAAGATAGATAGATATTAGGGGTAAAAGATAGATAGATAGATAGATAGATAGATAGATAGATAGATAGATAGATAGATAGATATGAGATAGATAGATAGATAGATATTAGGGGTAAAAGATGATAGATAGATAGATAGATAGATATTAGGGGTAAAAGATGATAGATAGATAGATAGATAGAACCGATTTAGTCCATTTTCTGACTTTTTATGACACGAATGAGCGTGACAGATGCCGACGGAACATAGACTGGGTGAGTGGAAATGGTAAAATATTTTTTATATATAGGCCTTTCAAGTCTTTTCTGATTCACATACAGCTCAGTTGTTTATAGGGGCTAAACTATATGGACATGGGCTGAGATTGCAGTAGCAGCAGAGACTTGGTAGGTCAGCTAAATGTCATTTAACAGCCTGGTAGATCTGCGGATGATTGTTTGTGATATGACACAACTCCTCCGGGGATCTCAGAACTCTTTGCACGGCTTGTGGCATTTCCCAAGAAGATGGAGGTGTAAGTATATTGAGTGCGATGTCACTTTGTCAACATGTCATTGACACAGGTGGGGGAATCATTATTGTCTTTCGTAAAATAAAGATATGAAGCTCGGCACTGAAGAGATGTTTGTTTGACGACATCACATGGTCCACTGTGAAATGCTGCCACGTTTTGCTTTTAATTCCTTTGCCATAAAGCAGACAGGACAGTGTTCCGTAACACAGGCTACTGGTAAATGACAAACTACAATGTATATTCTGATTTTCTTAACCAAACTTTTATGGTTTTTTTTTTTTAATTTTTATAGGGTCCGCCCATCATGAACACATGGATAATGAACTTTTAATGACGTTCTCCGGGTCTCTGAAGGTTTACAGTTTAAGCTGTTCATAAAAATAAAATGTATGTGTCAATGAATTTTACTGTTTTATTAGTCGTTACAGTATTTCACTTGTTAGAGCAGTAGTTTGTGCTCCAGAGCTGCTCTTCTTACTGTAACAAGAAGTCGCAACAACAGTCAGCCATAGAGGACATAGTCTTCTGGTCACCCAAATACAAGCAAGGAGAAGATACTCCTACACTGGGGTAGAAGACCCTCATTAAAGTCTACATGACCTCGGTAGAAGGGAGCAACACCTCTCTTAGGATTGACACTAATTTTAATGTGAAAACCACTATTGTGATTTAACAGAGCACCCCCCGAGAAGACCGACTGCAATAAATTCGGAAAAAATAACTGGAAATACATTTTAATTCTCTCAGACGCTTGTTTCAACAGGTACAATTGTATGGTGCTGATAATGGTCCATGTAAGAACAACATTAATGGGATTCTTGATGGCCTATACTTAGCATAGGCCAATCATGTTTGATCGGTGGGGGTCCAACTCCTGCCATGGAGCCCTCCGCACAGCAGCTTGCCTGTACGGCACCACACAACCACTTCAGGGGTATTCCCATCCTAAACATTTATGGCAAATACACAGGAACCTCTGGAATTCTCACCTATTGGTAGAATGGGGGTCAGGCCACCCCCTGTTTAGTGATTCTCCGTCGCAGCACTTTCCATAAATTTTTATGTAAAGGTGAACAGGCTTGCGCGCAGCCCTCCATTAAAGTCTATGGGAGTTGAGTGAAAAGAGCTGAGCAAGCAGCGTTCGTCTCTTTCCAAAAATCCTATTGATTGCTATGGAAAGGGTCGCAGGCAAATGAGGCCAGCCCTCTATTAAACTGTACAGAAACTGTGACAGCCAGGAAAATCAGCAAACGGGGGTCACCGGACACCCATTTTGCTGATCGGTGAGGCTCCCCAAGGTTCCTGTTGGATATGTCACACATGCTTAAGATGGGAATACCACCTTAAGGAGGAAAATGACTTTAAATACAGATTGAATAAAAAGTAAAGACTTCAAAAAATTGGTGTCGTCAATATTATTAATGAAATATGAGCGGTCGTTTCTATCTAGCCAATGTGTATTTGTCCACGCCACAAGACAAGTAAAGTAAAGCCTGTGGAGTGAATATTGAAGGTTGATTCTACCGTGAAGCCAAGACAAGGTATAAGGTTTCTGTGCTGAATAATCACCACCTCAGAGACAACAGACAATCAGAACATCACTGTAACAATACAGAAGTAACAAAATAAATATAAACTTCAGTTCTTGACAGATCTAAACTCGCTCGGAAACAATTTCACAGCAAAGAATATCCACCTGACTCCACCACAGCGTCTTTTATTATCCACCTTATAACGGGAGATTATTTGACCCTTGACCTTATGTTTAGATCATTACGAAATTCTCATCCTTCCTCGGCATGTAACAATATTACTTGTGGCTCTTTGGGCATTTTTATGTTGTTTTTTTTTTGCCTAGAAATGTTGATCTCTCTATCTATTGCCACTAAAATATTCAGATAGAAGGGGAAGGTGACATTATGGACAATTAGAGTTCCTTGTATTATCTATCTATCTATCTATCTATCTATCTATCTATCTATCTATCTATCTATCTATCTATCTATCTATCTATCTATCTATCTATCTATCTATCTCATATCTATCGGTCTCATATCTATCTATCTATCTATCTATCTATCTATCTATCTATCTATCTATCTATCTATCTATCTATCTATCTATCTATCTATCTATCTATCTATCTATCTATCTATCTATCTATCTATCTCATATCTATCGGTCTCATATCTATCTATCTATCTATCTATCTATCTATCTATCTATCTATCTATCTATCTATCTATCTATCTATCTATCTATCTATCTATCTATCGATCTCATATCTATCGGTCTCATATCTATCTATCTATCTATCTATCTATCTATCTATCTATCTATCTATCTATCTATCTATCTATCTATCTATCTATCTATCTATCTATCTATCTATCTATCTATCTATCTATCTATCTATCTATCTATCGATCTCATATCTATCTATCTATCTATCTATCTATCTATCTATCTATCTATCTATCTATCTATCTATCTATCTATCTATCTATCTATCTATCTATCTATCTATCTATCATCTATCTATCATCTATCTATCATCTATTAAAAAATCTTCAAATAGGAAGGGGAAAGTGGCATTGTGGACCATTAGAGTTCCTTGTATAATCTGTATTGCCGTTTTCTAAAAAACTTTGTAGCAAGCAAAGGTTTTAACTTTTTATTTATTCCCTGTTGCTTATACAGTGCCAACAGTAATCCAGTCAGGTGCAAGAAGCCTAACCTGCAATTCTTTGTAACTCCTCAGATAACACATTGTAATATCACGAGTGTAACTATAGGGGGAGTAGAGGTAACAGATGCAACCCGCTCCTGGAGCCTGAGGGGGCCCAAAGTCCCCCCCGGTCACATGAGAAGACATGAGTACCATTAATGGAGAATGAAAGCTGGGGGGCCCTGTTACAAATTTTGCATTGGGGCCCAGGAGCGAGAAACCATACCTTTGGGTGATATCATCATTGAGTAACGCCAAATAGCTAAATTAGATCGGATAGGCTGAAATCTGCTACGTCTATAGACCAAGTATTCCCTCTCCTTTACGTTGTTATCATTTTCATTATATGGGCCTTTTAAGACACAGATAGAAGTGTAAAGTGTAAGGGACCCGCAGATACTTTGTTACTTTTACAGCACGTATAATCAGGAAATTGATCCTTTGTATTATATTTGCATGACACTTTATACAAAATATTTTACCTCTTTTAAAGAGAGAAATGCGGAGAGGAAACCGATGTATTTACCCAGAGATCAGATAGGATAAATACATCAGGTTTAATCGCCGTTCCATTCTCTGCAATATTATATATACAAATTAAGGTACATAACGGCAACAGGAAATTCATCTAAATGCTATTTGTATAAGGAATGATGTTTTCCCAAAGGATAATCGAGCAATGTCTTCCTCTAGATCCACACAAGTTTACAAAATTATGTCGAAACGGTGTAAGAATTAACAATAGGATTTGGGAGATTGAGAATGCCCTAGATAGATCTCATGGCAACAAGTTTCATCGCCAAGGTGGAGAAATTCTGTTCTTTCTATCAGGAGGATAGTCCCTTGTCCAGTGGATGCTGCTGTCCATACCATGGAGGTTCAGGTCGGCCTATATATTTCCTTTACTTTCCATGATACCGAGGGTATTGATCAAGATCAGGCAAAACCAGGCCACAGTAATAGCCATCAAACTGTTCTGGCCAAAGCGGTCGTGGTTTTCCAAGCTCATTGAGATGAGTCAAGGGTTTTATTAGAGGCTTCTCCAGTGCAGAATCTGGTGTCTTATGGCACACACTTCAGCCCAGATCTGAGGAGATTCAACCTGACAGCATGGAGGTTGACCAGTTCCTACTACAATCTAGAGGGCTTTCTGATTCAGTTCTAAAAGTCTGGCCTATTCTGGAGCAGATTAAACCAAGAAGGTTTATAGAAGCAATGGGCGGGCTGTGGAGAGAGTTTGGGCAACGTATCCCACCATATGCTTATACAGTGTGGCCTGATCCCCTAAAGCTTTTGTTACGTAATGAGTTTCCCCCAGGCCGGAGTCCCAGTGAAGAACATCAGGATTCAGATAGGATAAGCCAGCTCCGGCACTCCGGCTGCTACTTATCTCCACAGACTGGTTGTGTATATGCTCCTGGAGGCAATGGGCAGACTGGTTGTAGAGCGTTCTTGAGACATGTCCCTCTTTATGCCTATAGTGGGATATGTTGCAGCTTTTCGGTGGAGGTATGCGTCCGACGAAAGGCAATAACGTGATGTCAAGTGGGCTTAACAAAGTCAGAGACAAGTTTTTAGGGCAATTGGGGCACTTGCGATTTAGCCGTAACGAGTCAAATTAGACCCGAAGCAAATTTTGGGAAATTTGCTTATATCTAATAGTAGCGACCCATCTCATCTCAGATCCTACCTACAGGTAATGTTTTTTGGATATCTTTATTATTATTATTATTATTATTATTATTATTATTATTGTACAGGTCATGTTTGTGATGCTCTAATACAGTTATACTAGTGAGTGTAAGAACATCCATTAAACAACCCGTCAAAGCTCTAATGTAAAGAGATTAGTCATAGAGACGGGTTCTCTTCAAACTTCTGGAAAATATAGTAGATAGCACTACTCTCCCAGGTAGTTTAGGAGTCTCCCGAAATAAGGCTCCTGGCAGAGCAGACAAGTCTCCTGCATAAGGCTGCTGGCAGCTTCCACTAGGGGACTAGTTACATATGTATTTATATTATCCCCATTGACTTCAATAGGAGCTGTACACATATGTATAGAGTGAGCTGCCCCACACTGGTGGCTGCCGGCAGCCAAAATGTTATCATTGAGTTCTATAGCTGCGTCAAGGGAAACACCATGCTGGCCCAGTTTGTGCTACACTGCTTATAGTATTGTTTATTAAAGGGTAACTAAATGTTCAACTAACTTCTGATGTCATAGTGACATGTCAGAAGTTTTGATTGGTGGGGGTTCGAGCACTGAGACCCCCACTAATCGCTAAAATGGAAATAGCTTTTCCGGAAATGAATGTATTGGAGTACAGGCTCAATAGAAAGTCTATCAGCCCGTACTCCGCTACATCGGCTTTCCAGAAAAAGCCGAACCGAAATTCACACGAGCACTTCTGCCGCATAGTTTTAGCGATTGGTGGGGGTCTCAGTGCTCAGACCCCCACTAATCAAAACTTCTGACATGTTTAGTTACCCTTTAAGGGTACTCTGCTAGCATTGTCTGTCAGCGGGCACTAGACTGGCACTGTTTATCAAGAGTCCATCTATTGGTATTGTTTATGAGGGCAATCTGCTGGCAGTATTATGTATTGGAAGCAAATGGGGGCACTCTGCGGGCACTGTTTTTATAGGACTCTCTTCGGACAGTTTAGTTTATTGGGGGCACTTTCCTGGCACTGTTATATATGAGGGGTAGTCTACTGTCCACTGCTTATGGGTGGCACTCTACTGACACTATTTATGGGGGCACACTGCTTGAAACTTTAGATCTACGTAGAAAATAAATCCCATAGCATGCCGCATCTCAAGTCTTCCTGAAATTGATTCTTAAAAGTACGTAGTAGCAATAGTTAATAATAAAATTTTAAATTCCTGATGATGCCCTGTAAAAAAATATATAGAATAAAATCAAATAAAAATTGACATTTCTTCTAACCAAAAAGTCACGCAGAACCCTCGGCTTTCTTTAATGCATCTTCCCCGTCTTCCGTAATATATAAAGATGAATGTCTGATTTCTGAATCAGCAAGTTCTTTAGCCTCTAGTCCAAACATGACCCATGTTTAATAAATCATAATAATACCTCTATATAAAGACTCGGTCTACAATCCAGGCAGTACGTGCCAAATCCGACCTCCACGTTGGCCAAGCGGCAGTCAAGCTTTAGTGGATGCTTTACAGTTGTGCTGCAGCCTTGCCGGATGATTTGCTGTTGCACAGATGGAGTGAGATGCTTGGAGGCGCTCTTAATGTTTTACTCACCCATTATCGCACAGCGCACTAAATCCCGGTAATAAACAAACATCCATCAACTATTTTAAACAAAGTGCACGTGAGCGTCAGTGAATGTCAAACCAAACAGGTCTCTGTTCTACAAGGCTATTAAAATGGAAGCAAATATACCAGGATCATTAGACGTCAAATTAAAATGGTAATTAGGGGAAGAGCATCCGGCGAAAATTGAATGGAGATTGTTACATGGGTCTTAACATTGTTAATGCTGCGGCCTCAAGAGGATCGAGGTTTCACAGACCACAGCATCAATCTCTGTGGTCTTAATAAAGAAGCTGATGTGTATCTTAGCCCGGGTGTTAGCGGCGCACACGGGAGCCGCTAGATAGAAACCCTCATATGCAGAAATGGCCCTTTCATTGGGCGGTAGATCGGATTAAACATAAGGAATACAAATAAGGTTTTGATTTTTTTTGTCTTTTTGTTTTTGCTTGATCAAATGATAAGATCTTAGATCTGACAGGTTAAAATATAGGATGTAGGAGTTTGTATAAAATGTTAGTTCTAGAAATGACTAAAGCGGATGCTAATAGCTAACTCTACTAACTCTACATACTAGTCCTTCTCAATGAATTAGAATATCATCAAAAAGATAATTTATTTCAGTAATTCAATTCAAAAAGTGAAACTCGTATATTCTATAGATTCATTACACACAGAGTGATCTATTTCCAGCATTTTTTTCTTTTAATGTTGATGATTATGGGAACAGTTAATGAAAACCCAAAATTTAGTGTCTCGGAAAATTAGAATATTATATAAGCCCAATTTCAAGAATGATTTTTAATAATGAAATGTTGGCCTACTGAAAAGTCTGTCCAGTATCTGCCCTCAATACTTGGTCGGGGCTCCGACTCTGCATGAATTACTGCATCAATGCGGCGTGGCATGGAGGCGATCAGCCTGTGGCACTGCTGAGGTGTTATCAATGCGGCGTGGCATGGAGGCGATCAGCCGGTGGCACTGCTGAGGTGTTATCAATGTGGCGTGGCATGGAGGCGATCAGCCTGTGGCACTGCTGAGGTGTTATCAATGCGGCGTGGCATGGAGGCGATCAGCCGGTGGCACTGCTGAGGTGTTATCAATGCGGCGTGGCATGGGGGCGATCAGCCTGTGGCACTGCTGAGGTGTTATCAATGTGGCGTGGCATGGAGGCGATCAGCCTGTGGCACTGCTGAGGTGTTATCAATGCGGCGTGGCATGGAGGCGATCAGCCTGTGGCACTGCTGAGGTGTTATCAATGCGGCGTGGCATGGAGGCGATCAGCCTGTGACACTGCTGAGGTGTTATCAATGCGGCGTGGCATGGAGGTGATCAGCCTGTGACACTGCTGAGGTGTTATTAATGCGGCGTGGCATGGAGGTGATCAGCCTGTGGCACTGCTGAGGTGTTATCAATGCAGCGTGGCATGGAGGCGATCAGCCTGTGACACTGCTGAGGTGTTATCAATGCGGCGTGGCATGGAGGTGATCAGCCTGTGACACTGCTGAGGTGTTATTAATGCGGCGTGGCATGGAGGTGATCAGCCTGTGGCACTGCTGAGGTGTTATGGAAGCCCAGGTTGCTTTGATAGCGTCCTTCAGCTCGTCTGCATTGTTGGGTCTGGGGTCTCTCATCTTCCTCTTGACAATACCCTATAGATTCTCTATGGGGTTTAGGTCAGGCGAGTTTGCTGGCCAATCAGGCTCAGTGATACTGTGGTTATTACACCAGGTATTGCTACTTTTGGCAGGGTGGGCAGGTGCCAAGTCCTGATGGAAAATGAAATCAGCATCTCCATAAAGCTTGTCAGCAGAGGGAAGCATGAAGTGCTCGGAAATGTCCTGCTAGACGCTGCGCTTACTCTGGACTTGATATAACACAGTGGAACAACACTGCTGCTCAGTGTCCAAAGTCCTGTATTTAGATGAAAGTAAATTTTGCATTTCATTGGGAAATCTCCGTCCCAGAGTCTGGAGGAAGAGTGGAGAGGCGTCAATCCAAGTTGCTTGCGGTTCAGTGTGAAGTTTCCACAGTCAGGGATGGTTTGGGGGCCGTGTCATCTGCTGGTGTTGGTCCACTGTGCTCCAGAATTGTTATTTCATGGGGAATGCAAGTATTTTCTAAAACAGACATGTCAGGGAGAGGTGACAGGTTCGCTTTAAGATCTTCAAGGTATTCCAACTTCTCCTTTTCTCTATGAAGTCAATATATTTTCGGGCATAATTTATACTCGGCTATGTATTTTCATGTTTAATGCCGCCATTCACTATTATGGGATTTACCTAGATTGTGCATTTATATAGCAATAGCCTATTTCACAGTTTAATAGCAAATACAATAAAGCCGTCAGCTCTGGACAATGTGCTCTTAGCCTCTCAGAACTGATGCTGTTAAGTAAGGCTTACGGGTGATGAATTGCAAAGTCTCAAAGGTTTTCTATCTGAATCCTTGTAAAGTGTTAGGGTCCGCCATCAGCCAGCCTTTATCTGCGGCTCCCCCAGTATCTCATGCCTCTTGATTATTATTGGTTCATACAGAGAAATATTCATCTGACTGCCTGAGAACTAATGAAGAATCTGCATAATTCATTCTGACTTCTAGAATTTACTAGGATTTGCCGTACAATGATCTGATTACAGAAAAACACCATATGTGCGTGAAAAATCGAATTAATATTCAGGAAACGGTTATCTAAAGTCTTGCAGTGTTACAGTCAATGTTTTAATTTATATTATTTTTGCTGAATGCAGTGGCGAAATATAACGTAGAATGATTGAGAGGGTTTTCCTGTGGGGTCCTGTAGGAATAGGACTGGATGAAGGTTTAGCCAGTGAAGTTCATTATTGGGCTGTAGTCAAGGCTCATGTAAAGAGCAGTTCCAGTCATGCACGGTGTTAATGAGAGACAATAAACATTCATTCTTAAAGGGCTTGTCTACTTTGAACAACCACTTCTCACATGAAAGGGTCCCCGACAATAAACTGTTTGTAATATTCAGTACTGATTCATTTCTTCATATACACTATATAGACAAAAGTATTGGGACATATTGAGTTCAGGTGTTTCATTCAGTCCCATTACCACAGGTGTATAATATCCAGCCCCTCGCCATGCAGTCGCCTTTATAGACATTTGTGATTGAATGGGACGTTGTAAAGAGATCACTGAATTCCAGCGCGGTCCTGTAATAGGACCTCACCGTTGTAACAAGTCAGTTCATGAAATTTCTTCCCTCCTGGATATTCCACCATCATCTGTGAGTGATATTATTGTAAAGTGGAAGGAACCGCAGCAACTCAGCCACAAAGTGCCAGACCAAAATGGCAGAGTATAAACCTCCTCTGGCAAAAACTGCGCCCTGGGAGCTTCATGGCATGGGTTTCCATGGCTGAGCAGCTGCATGCCAGCCTTATATCACCAAGCACAATGCCAGGCGTCGGATGGAGTGGTGTAAAGCCACCGCCACTGGACTCTGGAGCGGTGGAAACGTGTTGTGTGGAGTGATGAATCGCGCTTCTCTATCTGGCGGTCTGATGGAGGAGTCTGGTTTTTGCAAATGCCAGGAGAACGTTACCTGCCTGACTGCAATGTGCCAGCTGTAATGTTTGGTGGAGGAGGGATAATGTTTGGGGTTGTTTTTGAGGGGTCGGCCTCTTAGTTCCAGTGGAGGGAAATCTTAATGCTTCATCACACCAAGACATTTTGGACGATTGTAGCTTCCAACTTTGTGGGAACAGTTCAGCCCTTTTCTGTTCCATCATGACTTTGCCCCAGTGCACAAGGTCCATAAAGACATGGTTGGTTGGTTGGGAGAGGAGTTTGTGCGGCCAGTCAAGTTCTTCCACACAGAGCTCTGACCTCAACCCCATCCAACACTTTTGGGATGAACTAGAACGGAGATTACGAGTCAGGCGCCCTCCTCCAACATCAGTGTCTGACCTCACAAATGCTCATCTGGATGAATGGTCAAAAATTCCCACAGACACTCCAAAATCTTGTAGAAAGCCCCCAGTAGAGTGAAAGCGGGTTTATCTGCAAATGAGGGGACCAACTCCATATAGAATGGGATGTCATAAAAGCTCCTGTAGATGTGATGTGTGGGTGTCCCAATTAATTTGTCCGTACAGTGTATCTTTACAGCTGTTGGAGCTCTGTTTTTCTAATGCGGAGCTCTATATCTTCTGCTTGGGGAAACTATTTCCCTTTTACTTGTTTTCTCTTTGTAAACTTTCAAACTGAATTGAAAAAAAAAAAGTATTCAGGCGTGAGTCATGAATTTTGCAAGTTTTTTTCCCTTTCTTTCTGATGGTTAATCACGTTGTAGTCCAATATGTCTAAGCCCACACTTTCTCCTAGTAATTCAATAATGATGATGAATGATGATGATGAATGAAAATTATACTTCTAATAGTTGTTTTTTTTATTATTATGTGAATCCTATTCTTTTTTGTCTGCTACGTACCGAAAACGGCACTGACCTAGTTTAACACATTTTACGCAGCACTTGAATCCATACACGGTGCAGCAATAACATGATTTCAAATTAAAATTTTGCACAATTGATATTAATGATTGACGAAATTAGACACAATAGCATAAAAATAGGTATTGAACTGAAAAAGGGGTTATATTGGTTTTGCTCAGAACTCCAATGTATTTACGTATTGTCTGTGTTCCCGATGTGTGTGACAGTTGTTACAAAGGTTTTAGAAGTGGCCTTGTGCCACGATTGTAATATTTAGGTTTAAACTTAAGTACTTATGTTGGAGTGACTCAATCCACTCATGATAATAGACTGTATATGCAATAAAAACATACATTGCTTTGCTTTAAAGTGAATGTCCACCTCTTAATACCATGTAGTTTTTAGGTATCTAATTCTGTGCTTATCTGGGTTGGAACTCAATTTTTTTAAAAACAGAGCTCCAAATTCCCTGCATAGACATATAGTGAAATAATAAAATTCTGACTGCCTGCAGTAACCACTAGGGGGAGCTTAGGAGCTTACTGCATACTGTGTTATTATTGTGTTCAGTATATAAACAGTATTCCTGAAGCTCTTCAGCTCCTCCTAGAGGTAGCTCCAGGCAGCCAAGGTTTAACATTTTAACTCTATATCTATGCCAGGGGATTCAGAGCTCTGTATCAGAAAAACAGAGCTCCGACCCCTATATAGATAAATTAGCAAATGAATCAGCACAGAGATTTGGATTATAGATTAAAAAAATAATAATAAAAAAATGGTGTTCAAGGGTGGATATTTACTTTATAATATATATTTATTTGTACAGAACACCCCTGTATTGCAGCCTTAATTGGAGGGGGGAGAAGGGTGCAGTATGGGGTTGTTGGCATAGGCTTTTACGAGAAGGAGCAAATACTGCAGACTGAGAACCCGCACTAGAAGGGGGAGGGGCAATGTGATTTTGCTCTTTGGCCTGCCTTCTTCATTGTACACCATAGGATCCACCTTCTTGACATGTCCCATGTTTTCCACAAATTAAAGTAAAGCGATAGATAGATAGATAGATAGATAGATAGATAGATAGATAGATAGATAGATAGATAGATAGATGATAGATGGATAATCCGCGGGGTTGTCAGGAGTCGGACCCCCACTGATCAAGTATTGATGGCCTATTCTGAGCATAGGCCATCAACTTCTTAGGACTGGAAAACCCCTTTAACATGACCCTTTTATCAGACCCTAAAATTAATTTAGACCCTATAATTAATTCCGATTCCATAATCAGACCCCATAATCAATTCACAACCCCGATTTCAGACTCCAAAAATAATTTAGACCCCGAAAATTAAATCAGACATTAGACCTCAAAAGTCATTTAGACCCTCAGATTATTTCAGGCCCAAGACCCCAAAATGTATTCAGACCCCAGATGTCAGAATGCCAAAAATAATTCAGACCCTAGACTCTCAACCCTTAAATTAATTAAAACCCCAGACTTCAGTCCCCAAAATGCATTCAGATCCCGCTGTGACAAACCTCTTCCATTTTTTCTTCCCTTACTGAAGAACACTCTGATGAATGAGCACTTATGTACCCATCTTCTGTAGGCACCGCCCAGAATGCCTCCTGATGCCAGGGCTGACAACATGGCAAGGAAGTCATCATTGGCACCGTTCTCTGAATGGCACAGGAGGGTAGCAAAGGCATGTTCTGTAATAATTTTAGGCAGCATGGCCTCCAGGAGGTTCGCCTATTCTCCCGGGATTCATGAAGGTTTCCCCTTTTTCCAGGACTCTCTAGGACTTCCAGTAGAGGAGGTCAACATGAATCATGTCAGGAGATCGTAATACGCTAGTCCCTAATATTTATCTTTGGATTTGGCTCTGAGTGTCATTAGAGAAGTCAAGGACTGTCTACGTCTTCCTTTGCTGTATTTCTTCTCTTCTTTGTGGGCACAATTATCTATGTCTCAAAAAAAAATCTTTTTTCTTTATTCCAAACTCTTAAGAATAAAATATTCACATTTTGAAAACAAACCCGTGAACTGTGCACGTTCAATTAAGTATGAGCAGAAAATCTTACACAGTATTTTTGGAAGTAATTTATTGAGTGTTTTGCATCAGAAAGCTTTAATTTTTTTCTTTTCATTTTCGAGCGGACTGCAGAACGCATCTCCCATGTGTTAAGGTTAAAATAAGAGGCCGTATTAATGAGCAATGTGCAGTGATATGTGGCGCTTGCCAATTAATCCTTTAAAATTCACTGGCACCAGCATATACATCAACTTATACAACCCAGCCTCCAATAATTGGCTTAAAAGCATGGCGGTGGTGTCCTAGAGCTGGACCTATGACAAGACAGAATGTAACCGGTAGCTGCCATATCAACTTCATCTTCAAATTATCAGACAAACTAAGGAATGTCTTATTAAGCAGTTTCCACTTTACCTTGCCAATTATATAAAAATGATTGCCAGTATAAAGTTGACAGAAAGAACGATCGGTGGGAGTGGGGGATGGGGGATTAAGTCTCGAATGATTCCCGAGATTGATATAGTTGCCACATTATCCACAGTTTTTGAATTTCTCTTACTATTGGATAATACATCGCCTATATTAATATTCTACATGAGAGCGGAATAGATTCTTTGAATTAATTAGAAGATTTTAATATTTTATTTAGTACAGACCACTGAAACAAAGTATACATAAATAAATAATATTTTGATTACGTGCTTAACAAAGGAGGACTTGGAACGCCTAAAAAAAACTGCAGAATTGACTATGACATGTAAATGCATCATCCGTAATGGCGGATAACAATGGAGCCACTAGACTGGGGACTAAGGGCTTTTGTAATGGTCTTGAAAATTAAACATGGCTTCTTTAATCTGTATCTATTAGTCAGGGTGCAACTTATGGGTAAGTCCATCTGTAGAGCAAGTGACCATGTGACCATCGCCAAAATCCAACCATGTTCATAGGGAAACATTTCTTACAGGGAAAAATTAAAGACGTGGCACGATCACAGTAGTCACACTATTTTATGACTTGCCGGTATCGCCCTAGCCTTGATGCCAATGCCTGGTGCCCCATTATAGCTAGAGCTTGCTAACTCCTCCTAATTCCACTCTTCCTCATAACGGAGGGTCCCGAGCCAAGAGAGAAGTTGAGGGAGGAGGAGACATCTGTAGGTTGCACATGTGGCATGTCTGCCCCTGGTTAGGCCACTTTCATATGGTCATAATATGACACGAGGAACCGGATCCCAGTAGTTCTAATGAACCAAACCTAGATCACCATAGAACCCAGGGTCCAGTTCTTGCTCCCGTAATACAGATGTTACGATCCAGCCATCTTATGGCAGTTAAAACCGGTCTTAATAACAAAAAAAATGAAGATGGTGAATTTTCTCTACTCATTATATATATATAGTTTCAATATCATTTCGAATACTGTTGGCCAATAATTAAATTCATAGCAATTGTGAAGGTTCTTATGAATCTTATCAGTAATCAGCTCCAGTGATTTCGCCTTAATGTGCAGCAACTGAGAACTAATGAAGCAAATAACGTCATAGACTAGTTTTTCCATCTGGAGAAACTCTACCAGGGACATGTTTGAACTGAGTCATCGAATGTAAGAACCCGTTACAAATTTGTAATTATTTAGACAACAAAGAAAATTGAGTATCTTTATGTTTTATATCAAACGTTAACTTTTTCTTAAAGGTAAAGTATTTTGTAATTAATTTCCAATCCATTAATAAATTTTTTTAAATGTTGTTGCTATTTACTTTTTAATTTTAAAAACTTTCCTGGTGGCCATATTGGAGGCACACATTTCCTTCCTGTATTGTCTGTATAGTGCATCAGAGTGTATGTGCTTTATGGCAGCTAAAATGAATAGGTGTTAGGCCTCATGCACACGAACGTGCTTTTGCGGCCGCAATTCCCCCGAAAATCCATGGGAGAATTGCGGCCCCATTCATTTCTATGGGGCCATGCACACGACCATAGTTTTTACGGTCTGTGCATGGCCCGGGAGCCCGCACTGCAGAAAGAACGGACATGTCTTATTACGGCCATCTTCTACGGTCCTGGCTCATTGAAAATAAATGCCGCGGCCATGTGCATTGCCAGCGATTTGAGGGCGGCTTGCGGCTGACAGTTCGCTGGCGGCCGACCTGAAAATCACGGCCGTACACATGAACACGGTCGTGTGCATGAGGTCTTAATGTTTAGAAAAGTGCCAATTGACAAATATAGTCCCCAGGTACAGAATGAGTACAGCTCCCTCCCCAGAGACCAGGGAGTGTAGAGAAGATGTACACAGAACCTGTGTGCGAGAGTGTGTGTGTTTTTGTGTGTTTTTGTGTGTGTGTGTGTGTGTGTGTATTGCTATTCTGCCTTATCTATTCCTCCAGCAGTAGAATAAAGTTGTCATTAACTCCCCTGTCCTCTACTGTTAATGAGATGACTCTGTCCCATTCTAAACGGCAAAGCTGAAAAGTGAACCGCAGAAAACAGTAAATGTCAGCCTATTGTATTGTGTGTAAAAACTGGAATATTTCATTATTTTTTAAAATGCATAATCACATAAAAAATAGAAAACACAACACTTAAAATGTTTAAAACAGTAATAATCTGACTTAAATAATATGTCTTTTGTGATAAAAAAAAACTCTTCGGAAGAAAGTTTCCACTTTTATGCAGATAATGCATAACCATTGTATACTAAAAAGTTGTGCAATTATCTAATACACTTTGTGTTTCAATTTCTCACCATTCAAGATCTCTGCTTGCTTATTTACATCCAAAGGCTGACAGATGCACAGTTTGCTATAGCTGTGTACAAAAGGTCACTGAGTATTCATGGAGCTGCTATCCCATCCTCTTCTAACATCAGTGTTATCCGACTTCTCTGAGGTTTTCTTTTGAACATGCTTCTCCTTTTCACTGTTGGCGTCCTTTGTTATTGCTCCATCTATTAAAGTTATTACTTAATAGGTATTTTATCTTGTTGCAACCAGACTAACAACCATTGTACTGCTTTATAATTGAAAGGCTGATTTGGAGGGAGCTGTTTAGCTGTGTCTGGTTAAGATCTACATAAACAACACAAATTGGCCACCCTCCTGAGCCGCGATGAAGTTACGAACACTTATGGAAACGCAAAGAACTTTATTGTACAAGTTAATTACAGACTTTACTATGTTATTTCTACATAAACCGTCATATAGAATAGGGGGAGCCGTTAAGGCGAGGAAGAAGAGTCATCATGGCTGTTTTGTCATCGGGGTTGGACTGGCCACCAGTGGATCCAGTAATGGGCCCAATAAGGTGGCCCAGCTACTGCAGATCCCAGCTAAGGAGAATACACAAATAGTACCCGAGTTACATCTCAGGAGCATGTAGGACCCCCCTGTATTAACTGAGTTCCCTAATAGGGTGTATGAAAATTTGTTTTCTAACCCAGACAACCTCTTTAAGTCACATCTGCATTGTTCTCACATCTAGCACCCTCTGCAGCCTTCCCGTTATCCCTCCCTGGGTGTCCTCCTTTCACGTCCAAGGCACTGTGATGGCATAAATAGTATAATTTAAATATGTTCCCATTAGCAGGCGCCTCTCCCCCAGCGCCACCTATAGGGACAGATCCACTGTTCCTATAAGTATATTCAGCCCTATTTGCACCTGTCTCAAGCTTGTTGGTTCTCATCAGTGCAAAATATACACACAGATATGATGTAGGACTTGGAGAGAAACCGAACGTGAAAATCAAGGACGAACATAAAGTGATCGTGACACTGAGCAATAAGGGTCATGAGGCCCTTATCAACCAGTATAGCTATAATACAATGGAGCTGGGGGTAACACAATGCCTTTGATCAGCATTTATCTTGTGTATCTCTTGTTTTTTTTGTGTGGCACATCTACATGGGGCATTATCTACAAGGGAAGGGGGTGTGTGGTACATTTTACAGGGAGTTGTGTGGCACTACATACAAGGGGGTGTGGCACTACATACAAGGGGGTGTGGTACTATCTACGGCGGGCAGTGGCACTATCTACAGGGGGGCAGTGACACTATCTACAGGGGGCACAGTGTGGCACTATTTACAGGGGACACTGTGGCACTACATACAAGGGGGTGTCACTATCTACAGTGGGCACTGGCACTATCTACAGGGGGCACAGTTCAGCACTATCTACAGGGGCACAGTGTGGCACTATCTACAGGGGGCCCAGTGTGGCACTATCTACAGGAGGCACAGGATGGCGCTATCTACAGGGGGCCCTGTGTGGCACTATCTACAGGGGGTCCTTTGTGGGGCACTCTTTATCTGTGTCTTTGATTAGGGCGACCAGACATAAATTTGCTTAGAGCCCCAGAAATTTAAGTTCTGACCCTGAGGGTAAGGTAGTCACCTTCTTTGTACCTAACTTGAAATGGCTTCTGAAAGAGAAGGGATGCCAGTATAAACAATAGATCTGGTTGTAAATAAATTGACAACGTTTGTTAAAAATTGGCTAAACAACATCTTTACTATCGGTGTTCAGCTCGAAGCTTCATCTGACCAAAGACCCCGGTAAGTGGGCCTTTGCTAAAAGGTATTTGAGCAGCCCTGCCATAGAGTATACATTACTATTGATCCTGATTCTATACATACAACAAGCTACAACTACCGAAAACTAAGGTGAAGCTCCAGTTTGAATCCATTTATATAAGCAATTCTGTCATCAGCAGACTACAGATATAATTCTGGCAGCCTGTATTCTGTCAATGGATGGGTACTGAAACAAAAGTGGTCCATAAGTTGAATTCGGGCTCACTTAATAGCACCTATATAATACTAAAGGCACCTGTAGGGCAGAGGTGGGCAATATAAATTCCCCAGGAACCTATTATTATTGTAATGCCTGATTGAACTTCCAATAGTAACATTACACTGTATACGGGCATTGTCCATAATGTAATTCCCAAATATAATATTTAATGTGACCTCAAACAAGATATTTTTTAATTTTTTGTGAATGTTTTTGGTAAATTACGAGAAATCTATTAAATTCAACTGAAACGATAAAGCATAAATGATACGTAAATACCGTAAACCTAAAAGAGACATTGTCTATACTGGAGCGTATATAGCCAGACATAGCTGGCAGCTGATAGAGCTCATTGTTACAAGATGACTCATATGGAAGAAAATCACATACGTATGATACGCTACACAAAGACCTTTAAAATTTAGTGTAACTACCAAGAAAAAGAGCAATTACATATGTTCGGGAATGAACATGCAGTGAAATCACGGACACGGCCATTTCTGCACAATCTCATTATAATGCTGTGATGATTGGCAGTTCTTGTGTATTTCCTTGCCGAAGATAAAAATAGCATCCATTTATTTTTACTATGATTTTTTATTTCCTATTACATAGCACTGTCATATTCCACAGCGCTGTACAGAGATTGTCGCCATCCACATCACGCCTCACCCCAATGGGACTCGCAATCTAATTTCCCGGCTATCTGGCCAACCGGTGCCAGTTATGAGGCGGTGTTCCTAGCTCGGCCTATTTGTCATTGTGATTCCCTGCTTTACATTTGACTCATCTTCTGCTACATCCCATTGTACCGCATAGTCAGCTCTGCTACATCCCCATTATTGTTTCTTTCCCTGGATAATGCAGGAATAAGACCGTTACAGGAACCCAATGCTGCAAGGTAACAGTGCCAACCACAAAGCCGCCGTGCTGCACGTTATGGGGCGGATTTATCAACATTTTACATACAAATTTTTATTTTTGAAATTTTTTTTAATTGAATTTTCAATAATTCCAAGAATTATTCGTCTTGCTCTATTCGTAACCATACTGGAATTATGCAACACAACCTAAAGCTAGACCAGTCTATCTATACAGTTTTCCCATATAGCATATAGTACACAATTCCAGACACAAAAACAAAATAAGAACTGCAAACAATTAATGCTGTAACTTAGGCAGACATTCTACAGTTTGTTCAATAATCCTAGACCCCATCACACATCACATCTTCAAGCTGCATATCCCTAACTAACGTCTTGGCGTTACCACCTTCAGTTTACGTAAAGTTTCTTAGATCTTCTGTGAGATACCATGTCGTATATTGATGCCTCACCAATAAAATCATCAAATGGATTATCCACAACTTCTTTCTCCGAGTTCTTTACTAATTTCATACAGAAAGATTTAACCTGCAAATATTGAAGAAAGTACTGATAAGACAAGCCCTGTTTTTTTCCTCACCTCTTTCCAGCACATAATGGTGTCTCTTAACAAGATGGAATTCTTGACGTGTCACGGTAGAGATACCATGTTAGTATGTAGCAGCGCTGAAATGTCATCGTTACCTGCTAGTGCTGACTCCAATCCATAATTGGAATAATAGTTAGTGTGATGTTCCCAATCTAAGACATGTCGAAAAAGACTGGCCATATTGTATCCCCTCAAATGTGGTATGTTAACCCCCCCCCCCCCGCCAATGTTAACCCTGTAATTTGGCTAACGATATACGGTATACGGTAACGTTTGTGCAACCATATGAATTTTGAGCGGTGTTAAAAGCATTGCCATCTGTATGCAGCAATAAAATAGGTAAGGTCCGTAGTGGATATAATAACCTGGCAAATGAAATCACCTTAACCAGATGACATCTACCAAACATTGAGAGCGGCAATGTGGCCCATTTGTCAAGCTCAGCTTTTATTTTATGGAAAAGTGGTCCATAATTTAAGTTGTTTAAAGATCCCGGCGTTTTTCCTATCTGGATCCCTAAGTATGTCATATGAGTTTTCGCGATTTTAATACCTGTCTGACTGAGCTCTAGATCTCTTGAATGATTGTATGATGTATGAGCCCAGCAAACGATCCATAAGTGCGAATGACATCAAATTTTTTTTGGGTGTGATAGAAACAACAGAATATCATCTGCGAATATAAAGGATTTCACTTCAACTTGTCCCACATGTATACCAGGGAACAGCTGGTCATACTCCAATACATAAATCAATGGCTCCAACGCTAAGTCGAACAATAGTGGTGACAAGGGGCAGCCCTGTCGCGTGCCTTTATGTAAATTAAACGCCTTAGATCTAATGCCCGGCATGCAAACTGCCGCTGTGGGTTAGTATATAGTGATTTTAAAAACAATCTAAATCCCCCCTGTATATTAAACTTATCCAGTACCACGTTCAGCCATCGCCAATCAATATTATCAAACGCTTTTTCAGCGTCTAATAACACCAGTGCCGATTGGTTGAATAGAGATGGCCGAACCTTAATCTCATCCATTACCCCTAAAACTTTTCTGATATTTGTGACTGCTGCTCTGCCTTTGATAAAACCCACCTGTGACGGACCCACCAAAAGGGGCATCAGTATCTCAAGCCTAGCCGCCATAATCTTTGATATCAGTTTGAGTTTGCAATAATGAATTGAAATAAGACAATAATGTCGGGGTTATCTGTTCCTGTAATATTTTGTAAAATTCAGCCGGATACCCATCAGGCCCCGGTGCTTTCCCGTTCGACAGAGCCTTGATAGCCAATTGCAATTTTTCTACTGTTATTGGAGCATTAAGACCTTCTAGCTGTTCTGAAGTTAGGGTAGGCAGAGACAGGTTTGGGAGAAACTGATTCCCTGGGGTATCATTTGGAGTGTGAGTGTTCTCATATAATTTCTGGTAGAAGACTTGAAAAATTTCATTTATTTTCCTGGGGTCGGAATATGTTTGTCCCATGTGATCCATCAAGCTGGTTATATGTGTGTGTGGTCGAAACCCTCTGGACAAGCCCGCCAACAACCTCCCGGCTTTGTTACCAAACCGAAAAAGTTCAGCTTCATAAATTTCCACCAAAATTTACACCAAATTTCTCCTTCCTGTCCAACCATGTTTCAAAATGCTGTTAGCTTCTGCCCATTTAGCTTGGTTATCTGAAGACGGGTCTGCCAAGAAAGAAGAATATGTTTCTCTAAGAATGTCGCTACATTCCCTGTATTTCTGAAAGGTCTGTTTTTTCTTGTGTGTTACATAAGCTATAAGTCTCCCTCGTAAGACAGCCTTGGCTGTCTCCCAGTATAACACATGATCGGTTCTATGTGCCGCATTATCACTATCATATTCTAACCACCATCCTTTTAACATGTCTTGAAAACCCTCATCACCTGCTAGAATGGTCAGAAACTTCCAATGGAAATCTCCCTCCTTAGGGTGGTCGGCCGTTAACGCTATTCTGACTGGAGCATGGTCAGATATAATCATATTCGTGATGTCAGCCTGTTCTATCCTTTGCAGTAAGCGCGTACTCAAAAAAATATAATCCAATCTGGACCAAGATTTATGATCTGGTGAAAAATAAGTATAATCCCTATCAGCAGGGTGCATATGTCTCCAACTATCAGTTAACTGCGTGGCATGTGAGAGATCCGGTAAAATTCCATCAGTGGCCAAAGACGGTGTAGTAACACTCCTATTCCTATCCTCAGAAGTGTGCATGACTGATTTAAAATCACCACCTACTAATTTCAGCACACAAGTATTTGCTAAAAGTGTAGATTGAAGAGTCTGGAGATATGCACAGTTATTTGAGTTACGTACATAGACATTATATATACTAACTTCGCCCAACGGACTATCAAAGAGCACTGTATGAGTCTCCCGTGAGTATCTACATACTTCGAATGTATACGTACAAATTTTGGCACACACCAGTTTCACGCAAAAATGTGTGACTTTTTCACGACGCTGTCGCAATTTTTTTTTTTAAAGTGGGCAGGGCAAATCAAAAAGGTCCAACAAATTGACTATATTTTACGTCCGAAATTTGTGTAAATTAAGGGAAGTCTATGCCAGTTCACAGCTGGCTTAGATTTCAGTTTTTGGCATACGATCATGCGCCTCTTGATAAATTTGTCGCATCTTACCTATTTTGTACTCTTTTCTTGTATATGGTCCAAAGTTCTGTGTAGTTTAATTCATAATATATTTTTATAGCAGTCGGTGCACTGTTTTTTTCTGAGACAGATCTCCAAATTTTCTGCTTCCCTTTACATAAACATAGATCAAATTCTAACTGCCTTCAGCTGCCACAAGGGGGAGCACACCGCATACATCTCCTTGAACTCTATAAGTCCATTAAGAAGTTGCGGTTGAGGTGCGGTTAAACCGCATAAAAAAAACTCATCTGGAACCCGCATGCATTTTTACCACGATTTGGTAAAAAATGTTTTGCCTCATTGAAAAGCGCACTAAATTTGCTGTAAAACTGCATGCAGTTTTCAGATGTGTTTTTTTTATTCGGCTTTAACCGCACCTCAACTGCAAAGTCTGAATAGACCTTATGAGACCGATATAAATAGATTTGCAGCCAGATCGCCAGCTCCTTTGCGGGGGACTTGTCTACTCTGCTATGAGAGTCCATATATAATTTTTCCAGCACAATTTAGAAAATTAAATATGGATCCTGACTGGCAGCGTGTACAATACTGTCAATTTTTTTTCTCTAATAGTTTTAACACATGAAGCTCAATAAAGGCACAGAGTATTTAAGCAAACACTCTACATAGTGCAGAGCGGTGAACACATGCTGTAGGGCTTGCTGCATGTGGCCACCCAGTGGTTATGATGTGAATTGCAACCTGTCAATGATTTTGGAAGAATGTCGCGATAATATGTTGTATTTATATCGTCAGAAATTGGAGTCCTTAACGAAATTCGCAGAAAGGTAAGATATGGACACCTCTGTACCTATCTGGGGACATGTCCAATGAAAAGGGGTCATCCAAAGACTACAACCCCTTGGACAATCAACATGCGGCTCTAATAGAGGCACCATTGTAAAAATATCTCACCAGTGCTGGTCGATTCATGACGTTGATGAAATCTTATAGGGAAGAAGAAAAAAAAAATTATATGCAATTTCCCTTTAAATGTGAGTTATATTTGATACAATTGCTACTCAGTATAATGGTGAATGCTAAACGTACATATAATAAGATGCATAAAGTCCTGTTGTGTTATACATTGCCCCCGGCATTGCATTTTACAGTAAATTATTTAGCAGAACTCTTCTATACCTGGTGATCCTGCATATGTGTGTAATAATAGACAGTGGAGATGTAGTAGAGCTGTGTTTGTCAACAGCATGGTGCTTGTCATTAGATATAATGTGCTGTGATAATACACTGTGGTCAATTTACTAATAATGTCTCAAAGATGGATCGCCTAAATCTAGAGGTGCTAGGCTGAAGATGAGGCGGATTTTTCAATGACGCGCACGCTGTTTGATAGATTTGGTGCATCTTGGCGCACGTTTGATTCCGCTTCCTTTTTCACACCCCCTATTGAAATATACTTAAGGCCTCACGCACACTTACGTTGCCCGTCGTACGGCCGCTAATAACGGATCAATGAAATACGGACCGCACATGTGTGCAGGCCGTTGTTGCAATGGACCAAATGAATGAAATGACCGAGACTGTTCCGTCAAAAACGGACAGATGGAGGACCTGTCCTATTTTTGTCGGAACGGCCACACGGTTCCATTAAAACAACGGGAATGTGCATGGCCCCATAGAAATGAATGTGTCAGGGTGCGATCAGTTAAATAAAACGGATAGCACCCTGAAGAACATAACTGAAGTGGACATGAGGCCTAAGACTAGTACAGTGCGACATAAAAGCATCGCACGCCAGTGATACTTCATTTCACGACTCAACAAATTCACGACCATATTCTAAGTATGTCTCAAATTAAGGTTCTTTCTGGCGCACGCATTAATACATTTGGTCAACAACATATGTAAAAGAAAATAGGACGAAAAGCCAGAACTGAGTGTTTTGTGTTGTTTTTCTTTAGGATATATTCAGACGTTGCGGTTGAGACGCGGTTAAAACCACATGAAAAAAATGCATCCCAGAACCACATGTGTTTTTAATTGGGATTTTATATGGTTTTTGATGCGGTTGAAGTAAAAAAATGCAACTGCATCAAATGGCAGTAAAAACGTATACGTTATTTGAATGCATATTTTTTAATGCGGATTTAATGGCTTCTCAAGCGCAACATGTGAATACACCCTAAGGCTACCTGCTCACATTGAAAATTTGTATCAAAAGCGCAGATACGCGCAGGTAATTCCGCAGGTAAAATCCACGCTTAGGCCGGGTTTCAACGTAGCGTAAACGCTGCAGAATTTATGCAACGTAATTCTGTGTGGAAATTCCGCAGCATTTACAGTAGCAGTAAAGTGGATGAGACTTAGAAAATCTCATGCCCGCGCTGCGGAAAAAAACTGCAGCGTAAACGTTAATAAATTGACCTCCGTTGTGGATATTAAATCCGCAGCATGTCAACTTATGCTGTGTTTTCGTTGCTTTTCTGTTGCGGGTTTTCCCCTTTGAATTCAATGGGGATGCAAAACCCGCATTAGAAAGTCATGTGTTGTGACTTTTGCGGTGGAATTGCAGCGATTCCGCCGCAAAAACTGCAAGTAAGAAAAAAAAAGTTAAACTTATCCAGAATTCCCTGCTTCTTCTCCAGTTCGGCCTCCTGGGATGTCGTTTGGCTGCATTGTGATTGGCTGCAGGGGTCACATGGCCTGCAACATCATCTTAGGAGGCCGGACTATGCGCAGAAGGATAAAAGTTTTTGGTTTTTTTTAGCGCTGCTTTCCACAATGGAAATTTTAAGTACGGAATGTGCGGTGGGCTCTAGGTCGGACACGCTGCGTAGTTTTTAAGCAGCGTATCCGACCGGTGGGAACCCAGCCTTAATATTGCATTTTTTTATGCGTTTTTAGGGCAGATTTTACATTTTGATGCAAAAAAGATGCAGATTTTATGCTGCGGATTTTCAATTCTAAGATGAAAACGCAAGAAAAATTAACATGCTGCGGATTTAAAAAAATTCTGTGCGGAAAAATTCCGCAATATGGAGATGAGAATACGTGAAATCTCATTTAGGGTATGTTCACACGATGAGAGGCATTTACGTGTGAAAAGACAGACTGTTTACAGCTGCCTCGTTTCACACATAAATGCTCCTCCTCGTAATTTACGAGGCGTCTGAGACGCTCTGAGACGCTCGTAAATCTTGAGCTGTTCTTCATTGAGTTCAATGAAGAACAGCTCAAATTACGTGGCAAAGAAGTGTCCTGCACTTCTTTGCCGAGGCAGTCCATTTACGACGACGCGTAAATTACAGGTTGTCTGCACAGTACGTCGGCAAACCCATTCAAATGAATGGGCAGATGTTTGCCGACGTATTGTAGCCCTATTTTCAGACGTAAAACGAGGCATAATACGCCTCGTTTACGTCTGAAAATAGGTCGTGTGAACCCAGCCTAACTTTGCTGGTACTGTATTACGCTGCAGGAAAATCTTTGCGGCAAATCCGCACGTAATACATGTGGGCATGTGGTCTAGGACTGCAGGGCGTTTCAAAGATCAGTGCAGGAGAAATAGTTAAATCTATCGTGACTCAATGTGTTACACATTTAACCCATAAAAAATACACAAGGGAAACCACTAATTTAAAGGGGTTGTCCTAGAATCCAAGCTAATCAACTATACATAGGTGTGGGTATATCTGCTGGGAAATATAGCTCCTACTTAACATGCTGGGAGTTATAGTCTCGCCCATGGCTGGTTTTATAGAGAATGGGACCCTGAGCAGCAAGCAAAGTAGCCGACCCCCCCAGCTTGCCATTTTTAGATAACTTTTCTTGTATTTTCAGATGCTGCATATATCAAATAATTCGCCATACTCTATCCAAATAATTCTACTGCCACGTAGTGACGCTTATAAAACGACCATATATTTCCCGTACGATAAAAACTTTAAATGCCAAAATAATATCATATAATGCCACCATATAGATCTGTGTATTTCAGCTCCACACTCCGGTTGCTCCTGAGCGTCCTGTGCTTGGGAGTCCCAAGGAATCGGGAGGGCATTGGGCGATTGCCCAGTTTACCACCTCCTAAAATTAACCCTATATGAATAATTCGTATAGGATTCTTATATATATATATATATATCTTTTTTTTAAAACACCATTTCTTGCAAAAGACATTGTAGCTGCAGTGTTATGTATCATGAGACCATTATAGCGACGAGGTGTCATTATTCACTTTGTATTTGTGTCAATATGGAATTGCAAGATGTATGTATGTTTAGATTTGCTCCCTCTAGTGGAAACAACAGGTAAGTCTGACATTGCTGTATGTAAAGCGTATGATGCTGTGAGCTACACAGACCTTTCCTTATACGTTTATCCTACTGGTTCTCCGCTAACGACACGTGTTATATCCCAGAGCTGCCTTGACATTCCTGTATGCTGCTGAGCTCCCATCTCACAACAATCTCTGCTGGTTCAGTGTCCGAGCACTTTCTGTTGATTTGCGTTCTCGGAGGTGTACCCTTTCTACATCGGGCACTGTACCATAATCGGAAGCAAAAAAATAAATTAAAAAATCTCCCAGAATGCAGTGCAACAGGGTGTGGTGTATTATAGGAGGTCAGCTATGAGAAATATTGTCGACTGATTCCTGTAGCAACAAACTCAATTTTGAACAGAACTGTAAAAAGGACTGATGAGTAAAGCAATGGATTTGCAAAGGCAGTCAGCTTTTTATGTAGACTTTTATCTAGATATAAAGGGTTATGTGGTATTCAAAGGTGGATATGGAATTAAACATTCCGGTTAGTGATGTGACCATGGACACCGGGACTTTAATTTGTTCACTGATCTAGATTTCCAATGGACCAAACTAGTCCTTGGAAGCGTTAGGAGACTTTTAGGACGAGAGATATGATGGAATTATTATGCAAATGTTATTTTTCGCTGATTTTCCTAAATAGTCGATGCAAATGACAGTCAGTATAATCTTCAAGCCATCAACCGTTGGAGTATAATGCAAATTTTATTGAACAAATCTCCTAATGATAACAGATTTTTTTTTAGAAGTAAAAAACTCTAAATGTTTCAAATTATTATGCACAACAGAGATCAACACATTTTAAAGGTTGTAAAGAGAAGTAAAATGGTAATTTGTTGAATTTGCAGCATCAGGAGGTCATATTTACAGAAATCAAAAGCTCTTTCAATCAAAAAAAACTTAACAGGCCAAGTTACATGTTAACATAGGACCCCTTCTCTGATATCACCTTCACAATTCTTGCGTCCATTGAATTTGTGAGTATTTGGACAGTTTCTGCTTGAATATCTTTGCAGGATGTCAGAATAACCTCCCAGAGCTTCTGTTCTGATGTGAACTGCCTCCCACCCTCATAGATATTTTGCTTGAGGATGCTCCAAAGGTTCTCAATAGGGTTGAGCTCAGGGGAACATGGGGGCCACACAATGAGTTTCTCTCTTTTTATGCCCATAGCAGCCAATGACACAGAGGTATTCTTTGCAGCATGAGATGGTGCATTGTCATGCATGAAGATAATTTTGCTACGGAAGGCACGGTTCTTCTTTTTGTACCACGGAAGAAAGTGGTCAGTCATAAACTCTATGTACTTTGCAGAGGTCATTCTCACACCGTCAGGGACCCTAAAGGGGCCTACCAGCTCTCTCCGCATGATACAGCCCAAAACATGACTCCGCCACCTCCTTACTGACGTCGCAGCCTTGTTGGGACATGGTGGCCATTCACCAACCATCCAATACTCCATCCATCTGGACCATCCAGGGTTGCACGGCACTCATCAGTAAACAACACGGTTTGAAAATTAGTCTTCATGTATTTCTGAGCCCACTGCAACCGTTTCTGCTTGTGAGCATTGTTTAGGGGTGGCCGAATAAAAGCTTTATGCACACTTGCAAACCTCTGGAGGATCCTACACCTTGAGATTCGCGGGACTCCAGAGGCACCAGCGGCTTCAAATACTTGTTTTCTGCTTTGCAATGGCATTTTAGCAGCTGCTCTCCTAATCCTATTAATTTGTCTGACAGAAACCTTCCTCATTATGCCTTTATCTGAACGAACCCGACTGTGCTCTGAATCAGTCACAAATCTTTTCACTGTACGATGATCACGCTTAAGTTTTCTTGAAATATCCAAAGTTTTCATACCTTGTCCAAGGTATTGCACTATTTCACGCTTTTCGGCAGCAGAGAGATCCTTTTTCTTTCCCATATTGCTTGAACCCTGTGACCTGCTTAATAATGTGGAACGTCCTTCTTAATTAGTTTTCCTTTGATTGGGCACACCTGGAAAACTAATTATCACAGGTGTCTGAGATTGATTACAATGATCCAAAGAGCCCTAAGACACAATACCATCCATGAGTTTCATTGAAAAACTAATAATTAAATGTTTATGACACTTAGGGTATGTGCACACACACTAATTACGTCCGTAATTGACGGACGTATTTCGGCCGCAAGTCCCGGACCGAACACAGTGCAGGGAGCCGGGCTCCTAGCATCATACTTATGTACGATGCTAGGAGTCCCTGCCTCGCTGCAGGACAACTGTCCCGTACTGAAAACATGATTACAGTACGGGACAGTTGTCCTGCAGCGAGGCAGGGACTCCTAGCATCGTACATCACTATGATGCTAGGAGCCCGGCTCCCTGCACGGTGTTCGGTCCGGGACTTGCGGCCAAAATACGTCCGTCAATTACGGACGTAATTAGTGTGTGTGCACATACCCTTAAATCCAATGTGCACAATAATTTGGAACACGGTGTATACACGAAATGTAGGGCCAAAATGTAATGTGAACTAGGCCTTAGGCACAGAGCCTCTTGCCAATTTTGCTATGAACTTTACCAGTTAGGCCGGGTTCCCGTGTAGCATAAGCACTGCAGAATTTCCGCAACGGAATTCTGTGCGGAAATTCCGCAGCATTTACAGTAGCAGCAAAGTGAATGAGATTCAGAAAATCTCATGCTCACACTGCGGGAAAAAAAAGCACAAAAGTCATGCGGAATGTGTTCTGCAGTGCGTTTTTCAATTCCGCAGCGTGTCAATTTATGCTGCATGTTCTGTGCGTAGATGCTGCATGTTTGGCCCATTGACTTTAATGGGGAACAGAGATTCTGCAACAGATTTGTTGTTGCAGTTTTTACAGCGTTTACGCAGCTGAAACGCAGCAAATTGCTGGAAATCCGCAGGTGCACATATACTTTGCTATAACCAATGTTTAACGCTAAATCCGCCGGTACATCCGCTGAAAAAAACGAAGAGTTTCCGCATCCATATGAGTAATCTACAGGGGGCTTGTGAGCATGCGTGGCTGGCGCTCAATTCCTTTCTATAGAGCTTCCGGACACGCAGGCCAGATACAGACCCCGGAAATCCCATGCTTCTCATGGTGCACTTTGGGAGACTTTTGGTTCTCCGTCCTCCTTGTCACTGGGGGTCCTGTGGATAGGGGATACATGTGTTTTGTTGGACAACCCCTTTAACTAGGCTACAGGATGTTTTTTTTGTTGGTGGGGTGGGGCTTGGGCTGTATGGCGCTATATACAGGAGGGGCTATATGGTGCTGTCTAGAGGGGGGCTGTATGGTGCTATCTACAAGGGGGGCAGCACTTAGCCAGCCTCCTGGGAGATCGCTGTAGCCTGTGATTGGCTGCAGTGGCGATCACATGAGATGAAGCGTCATCCCAGGAGGCCGGCTCTCTGACGTCATCCAGGCCGGCCTCCTTGGATGATGTTTCATCCCATGTGACTGCCAATAGAGCCTGTGATTGGCCTCAGCTGTCACATGGGATGAAACATCATCCCAGGAAGCTGCGCTGGAGGGAGGAACACAGACTTCTGGGTAAGTATGAGCGCTCAGCTGCTTAGTTTCTCTTTGGCTTTTTTTCCGGGAAGCCGATGTAGAGGAGTATGGGCTCATAGACTTTCTATTGAGCTCGTACTCCATTGATTTCCGGAGAAAGCCGAACAGAAACGAAGCGGCTGAGCGCTCACACGAACTCTCCTGCCACTTTGTTTTAGCGATCGGTGGGGATCTCAGTACTCGGACTCCCACCAATGAAAACTTCTGACATGTCACTATGACATGTCAGAAGTTTGTCGAACGTTTAGTTACCCTTTAAGATCCTAAAACCAGTTCAACTTATGTGACAGAACCTCTTTTAACAGAATTGACCATTTCCACCAATACAAGAGCACTAGAAGATAATACAATCCTCCTCCGTTCTTTTCATCCGGTGACAGATGTGTCAACGAGTCTGAGGCTTTCAATAAATTACCTGCAATGCCGCTATGCTTTGGCCATAAACACCGAAAAAGGCCATACTTACAAATGGACACAGCCAGGTCTGAAACGCTGATGAAGGCGAGTGAGCAGGTGCTTTAAATAATAATAGCCACTCCCACTAGTCTTGAGGGGAGTGGTATGTGGTGCATGGGATGTGTAGTAAGAAATAATAAATGAATAGTGTATGTGCAAGTGTAATAATGTGAGTGAAATATAGGGGGCAGTAATGAGTAAAGTGCCTAAAAAATAAATGAATAATGGGATGCAAGTGTGTGAAACATGGAGGAATAGTGTGTAAGTCATGAGGCGCAACGTAACTAGCCAGGTAGAAGCCTATTTGTGACGCCTTGATAATTCATAGAGCGGGCTACCCTGCTTGCTAGGCCAAACAACAACACACCATGCTCTCCCAGCATCAAAGACCTGGCTGTGTCCAAAAGAAGCGAATATAAGTAATAATGAAAAATACCTGGGGTATTAGTGATCATTTTGGCCAAAAGGACGCAAGCTCGCAATCCACGACAAGGATCCCCAGACTTGCGAGTCCCTAACTGGAGCGAAAAGCTCCTGATGTACAGACAAAACAGATAAAAACAAGGACATTTATGCACAAACACCGAAAAAGGCCATACTTACAAATGGACACAGCCAGGTCTGAAACGCTGATGAAGGCGAGTGAGCAGGTGCTTTAAATAATAATAGCCACTCCCACTAGTCTTGAGGGGAGTGGTATGTGGTGCATGGGATGTGTAGTAAGAAATAATAAATGAATAGTGTATGTGCAAGTGTAATAATGTGAGTGAAATATAGGGGGCAGTAATGAGTAAAGTGCCTAAAAAATAAATGAATAATGGGATGCAAGTGTGTGAAACATGGAGGAATAGTGTGTAAGTCATGAGGCGCAACGTAACTAGCCAGGTAGAAGCCTATTTGTGACGCCTTGATAATTCATAGAGCGGGCTACCCTGCTTGCTAGGCCAAACAACAACACACCATGCTCTCCCAGCATCAAAGACCTGGCTGTGTCCAAAAGAAGCGAATATAAGTAATAATGAAAAATACCTGGGGTATTAGTGATCATTTTGGCCAAAAGGACGCAAGCTCGCAATCCACGACAAGGATCCCCAGACTTGCGAGTCCCTAACTGGAGCGAAAAGCTCCTGATGTACAGACAAAACAGATAAAAACAAGGACATTTATGCACAAACACCGAAAAAGGCCATACTTACAAATGGACACAGCCAGGTCTGAAACGCTGATGAAGGCGAGTGAGCAGGTGCTTTAAATAATAATAGCCACTCCCACTAGTCTTGAGGGGAGTGGTATGTGGTGCATGGGATGTGTAGTAAGAAATAATAAATGAATAGTGTATGTGCAAGTGTAATAATGTGAGTGAAATATAGGGGGCAGTAATGAGTAAAGTGCCTAAAAAATAAATGAATAATGGGATGCAAGTGTGTGAAACATGGAGGAATAGTGTGTAAGTCATGAGGCGCAACGTAACTAGCCAGGTAGAAGCCTATTTGTGACGCCTTGATAATTCATAGAGCGGGCTACCCTGCTTGCTAGGCCAAACAACAACACACCATGCTCTCCCAGCATCAAAGACCTGGCTGTGTCCAAAAGAAGCGAATATAAGTAATAATGAAAAATACCTGGGGTATTAGTGATCATTTTGGCCAAAAGGACGCAAGCTCGCAATCCACGACAAGGATCCCCAGACTTGCGAGTCCCTAACTGGAGCGAAAAGCTCCTGATGTACAGACAAAACAGATAAAAACAAGGACATTTATGCACAAACACCGAAAAAGGCCATACTTACAAATGGACACAGCCAGGTCTGAAACGCTGATGAAGGCGAGTGAGCAGGTGCTTTAAATAATAATAGCCACTCCCACTATGCTTTGGCCATGTTGCCTTAGACCATAGTCGCAGCTGTTACATTTGATGTGCTGAACATTGCACACTATATGAAATGTTTGCTCCGTGTATAATAAGGCTGTGCTACAACGTCTTCTTCTTTTATTACTACTGCCTTTGCTGCTCTTGTGTAAATATAGACTGTCATTAATATGCTGTAACCCAGCGAGTTACTTACAGAAGTAAAATCATTGCAATACTGGGGCCGGCAATTAATACAAGTGAAGAAATTCAACATGTTATTAGAAATACAGTATATCCATGTCTTTATGGGGCACTTTCATCCGAGCTAAAGCAGACACTATTAAACCTGGGTACAGTGGGTTGTATATCGTGGATATTTCCATTTTTTAAGATTTTTTTATTTTAACGCTGGTCTTTCCATGAGGTGTATATATAATGTGTGTGTGTGTGTGTGTGTGTGTGTGTGTGTGTGTGTGTGTGTGTGTGTGTGTGTGTGTGTGTGGAGTAAAGTATTGGGGCACAACTCAATCATTGAATTCAGGTTTTTCATTCCGTCCCATTAACACAGGTGTATAATATCCAGCCCCTCACCATGCAGTCGCCTTTATAGAAATCTGTGATAGAATAGGTCCTTGTATAGAGATCACTGAATCCCAGCGCGGTCCTGTAATAGGACGCCACCGTTGTAACAAGCCAGTTCATAAAATTTCTTCTCTCCTGAATATTTCACCATCATCTGTTAGCGATATTATTGTAAAGTGGAATGAACCGCAGCAACTCGGCCACGAAGTGCAGACCACGTAAAGTTACAGAGCGGGGTCACCGAGTGCTGAGGCGCATAGTGCAGAAAAGTCGCCAACACTCTGCTGACTCAATAACTGCAGAGTATAAACCTCCTGGTATTCACATCAGCACTAAAGCTGCACCGGGAGCTTCATGGCATGGGGGCCGAGCAGCTGCATGCCAGCATTACATCACCAAGCACAATGCCAGGCGTCGGAGGGAGTGATGTAAAGCCGCCGCCACTGGACTCTGGAGCAGGGGAAATGTGTTCTGTGGAGTGATGCTTCTCTATCTGGCAGTCTGATGGACGAGTCTGGGTTTGGTGAATGCCAGGAGAACGTTACCTGTCTGACTGCATTGTGCCCACTGTAAAGTTTGGTGGAGGAGGGGTAATGCTCTGGGGTTGTTTTTCAGGGGTCGGCTCCTTAGTTCCAGTTAAGGGAAATAGTTTGGGAACAGTTTGGTGTTTGGCCCTATTCTGATCCATCATGACTGTGCTCCAGTGCACAAGGATGAGTTTGGTGTGGAAGAACTTGACTGGCCGCACAGAGCCCTGATATCAACCCCATCCAACACTTTTGGGATGAACTAGAACGGGGATTACGAGCCAGGCCCCCTCCTCCAACATCAGTGTCTGACCTCACAAATGCTCTTCTAGATGAATGGGCACAAATTCCCACAGACACTCCAAAATCTTGTAGAAAGCCCCCAGAAGAGTGGAAGCTGTTTTATCTGCAAAGAGGGGACCAACTTTACAATGGGATGTCATAAAAGCTCCTGTAGCTGTAATATGTAGGTGTCCCAATACTTTTCTCCAGATGTGTACATCCATAAATAGCTGGAGAGTTGAATATGTAATTTAACTCTTTGTGATTACATTGTTAAAGTACCGGGACAACTCTCTTGGTAAATCCACCGATAACACATTGGGATATCATGAGTTGTGCGCAAAAACCCACTCAACTCCACTACATCTGATAAACTTAGCCCTGATAATTCTGTAGTTTTTTCTGAATGGTTCAGAATAAGTGTTTTCTATAACAAAATCTCTTTACACCAACATGCACTATATATATGTAGAAGAGCTGGATTTATCACAAACCACTTCTATAGAACACTGTGAGAACTGAATTAGAGCAGCATTATTATGTGCCAAGTGACAAACCCAGCTCTACAACATCAATTTTTAAATTTTTAAAAACTGGATCATTGTATTTGGAGTTTTCTCATTTCTGTAATATGGATAACCGTACTATTCTGGGGGCATGGATGATATCTGGCTGATTATGGGTTAAAATGAATGTAGGGTCCTCCTCCAAAAAAAAAAAAAGGCTGATTATCTCACAAGAACTAATTAATGTATACATCAGTCCTGGGAACATTATTGGCCTCATTTACCTTGACTGCCGAGCTGCTGCAGCCCCAGAAGAACAGTCCTGTAGTGTGAGGAAGATGCAGCCAGACACTGAACCTTTGTGGCTCTTGGTTTCGTGAGGACATCTCTCTGTTCCCTGCAGTTGCCTCCACATGAATACTCCTACTGTTTTTTTTAGATGAGTTCATTGATTAACCGTTTCATCTCGCTTGAACTAATTTCCATTTCCCACTAAAATTAATTAGCATCCTCTTAAGCGGGGATCTGTACACATGATGAGCTTTAATGACTTTTTAAAGTAAAAATCCCCAGCTTATATAATGTATGATGTTTTTGAGCCATTATCCTAAAGCCAATCTCCATGTTTTAAAATCCTATTTTTTCTTTGTTTTTTTAATTTAACATTCTGTGCTGAATGGATTTCCTAATATATCTTCATAGAGGTCAGAGCTCCATTTTTCTAATACACAGCTCCAAATCCCCTGCATAAACCTAGTTATAAGATTAAATGCTGTCTGCCTGCAGCTGCCACTAGAGGGAGCTTAAGAGCTTACTGCATACTGTTATTATTTTTAGTTCACTGTATAAATTCATATGCAGTAAGCTCCCTCTAGTGGTGACTGAAGGTAATCAGAACTTTATTATTTATTATTTAACTCTTTCTCTATGCAGGGGATTCGAGCTGCTTATCAGAAAAATGGAGCTCTGATCCTTATAAAGATATTTTATAAAATGAATCAGCAAAGAATGTTTAATGTATTTGGTGTTCAAGGGTGCAAATTAACTTTAAGGCACCATGTAAACGACAGTTTTGGGTTTGAGGACCGGAAAACACGGATCCTAGTGGCTTTCAAGTGAAATTGATGGTTCAGAAGAAAACGGTTGTGTGCATGAGCCCTAATGTGGTGGTCTGCAACCTATGGCTCTCATGCTGTTGCGCCACGAAAACTTTCAGAATGACCTGGGGTATGCTAGGAGTTGTAGTTCTGCCACAGGTTGGAGACCACTAACGTTATGCATCAGCTTACTGTATAAGTGGCAGGCAACTGTGGACTTATTACTAAGGGAAAAGCAGCTTAAAATATAATTCTATATATCTAGATGCTTAATGTAAAATAAGATAATGGCTCTTTTATGTCACCATTTTATCAAAGGAGAAATTCATCTTTGGATCTAAGGGACTAACCTCTTCTTGCTTTATTAGGATATAGATTTGATATAAACTTTTACTACCAGTGCAAATAGAAACCTTAGTTGATGTTATTTCTCATATAGAATTGTTTAGGAAGAGTAAGACGAGTTTCAACTGCGGCTGGAAAAGATGAAGAGAATGAGAACAGATGAGGGGGAGACAGGTGGAGAGATGATGAGGGGGATTGTAAACTAGGAGGATGGGGGGATTAGTTTTAGAATGGCCCGTGATGAAGACCATGTAGAAAAGGTGGTGAAGACCAGGAAAAGGGAAAGGTGGAGTTGTGGAGATAACAAAAGTTTGGCAATGATGAAAGTATGTAGTTTGGGCAGAAATCCTAAGAATAAATATGGGGTAAGATGATAATAAATATGGATATGAATATTTGTATGGGGACAACTGGCTAAAATAGGATTGGATACTAGGCAGGAGACCATGAGATGTGTGAAGTAGAGGAAACATCTGGGGAAAGTCAGAAGTGAATGTATAAGGAGATAGAATGGCGGAAACATACTGTAATAGGGAGGATGAAATAAGGGGGTCTGATGAAAGGAAGGGGTGAAGCAAGACTGGAAGAATGCAGTAAGATAATGTCGAATTGGGGATGTGTAAGGAATATAGAGAAAAGTGTAGAGAACAGTGACGGAGATGGAGAAATGGAAACAGAAAATACTAATTATTACGATTCTGAGAAAAAATGGGAGAAGAGGAAGAAACAGAGAAGAAGGTGGCAAGAGAGACAGAGACTTATAGAGAGAAACACTGACCGACAGAGGTACATAGAGAGAGACAGAAAGACTTTGAGAGACACACACACTGACCAACAGAGACAGACGCATAGAGAGACAGACAGACAGAGACTTATATAGAGACAGAAAGAAGAATAGAGAGAGACGGTGTCAGAGTGTGAAAGAAATAATATTGTGATAAATGAATTCCGTCAGTAGAAAATAATGGGTATTGAAAAGAGATAGAAACAAAAATGTGTGACTGAAATGGTGAAAACATAATATGGAGAAAAAGAAGCAAGAGATAAAAAGACAAAATTGTGGTAAGCACACCAAGAGTATACAGAAAAATATGACTAAAAGTAAGATGAATAATAAAATTGTAGGCATAAGATGTAAAAAGAACATGGAGACCTGATAGAAAATGAGTGCAACATAAAGAGAGTGAAGAGAGAAAAAGAGATACGGAGAGGGGGATGCAAACAGACAGACCGAGCATGAGAGGGGGAGATGGAGGAAAGAATGTAAAATAGGAGAGAAAGAAATAGAAAAAATGAGAGAGAGAGAGAGAGAGAGAGAGAGAGCACACAAGATACTGGAATTGCATATAGAGGATGGAAAAGTAGTGCTGGGTTTGGACAGCAAGTGCAGGAGACAAGATCTTAGTGAAGGGGAAGAAAAAGGAGACCATAGTAAAGAGCAAGAGAGGAAAAAAAGACACTGGCAGGTAAATAGTTAAAGTCTAGAGAGATAAATATGGAGGAGTCATTGTGACCGTTACTAACAAAGAATAAAAAAATAAAACCACATGTAGTGAATGTGCAGAACTACCAGACCTATCCTCCCAAGCGTGACAGAGAGGGGTAGTGGTAGATGGAATACAACTAGTAATAAAGTCCTAGAGATAATAATATAATGGAAGCCCAGACATGATGGACACTATGTAGGAGAAGATAGGAGAAGGTTTGATGGGGGGGGGGGGGGGGGGGGGGGCAGTGGGGTGGGGGGACATTCCTCTTACTGCGGATCTATTTCTTCATCATCTCTCAGTCTTTGATGAGCAGCAGTATATGCTTTACCTTCACATTACACACCATTGGATCAACATGCTGTTTGTGTTTAACTTGCACACCCCTCCCCTCTTCCTCCAGGACTCCCTACAATAAAGCAGAACATAAGAATGTGCTACTACCCAAGAACTGCCACTGCAGACGCTCCGGAGCTGCATGCATGCATTCTCCCCTCCACAGCTGCCTGGAATACATGAGCACAGGGGCCGGCAGCTCTCAATCAGGACTGGCTCAGAATTAATCACCTTGGCTTTGAATGCATCTTTAAGGTCTTTCTCTTGACGCAGTAAGGAGCTGCAGATCTGTTCTCAGGCCGAGTCCAGCCCTTGGATCTGTCTATGAGAAACCATCAGTCTCCATAAGAAGCTGTTGTGGAATTCACAGGGAACCGGTGTCCTAAGGAGACCTGAACAGCAAGCTGATAGGAGATGCCTGGATGTCTCAAGCAGGTAAGTGGCATCCTCGGCTCCAGTAGGCATGAGCATGCCCCTGCTGCCAGCTTCCCTGCCGCAGTCTACTACAGCTGCCTGTCATTGCTATAGATCCAGGCAGTCCTATGTCATGGATCACCCTTCTCCTGCCAGTCTCTGTGCAGAGATCATTCAGATGCCAGGCTAAATGCAAGAACAGATGTGATCGGGACACATCTAGTTAAGGCTCCTGTTCTGACACTGGCGACGAGGAGGTTAATTTCCACCCACATCTGTGGCTCCAGATGTGATAGGAGACAGGCTGGCTGTGAGGGGAAGCTGGGGGGACATGACAGATAGTGTCTGAACGGGGTCTGTAGACCATTCTCAATCCAACCCCAACTCCTGGATGAAAAATCCAAAGATTGGTGAGTTGTGTGATGCCATTGGGGGGGGGGGGGGCACCATGTGAATTCCAACACACGGAGGTCTAGGACAGTAATAAGTCAAATCTGAGAATTTGCAATCGTGGAATTCACATAGGAAACTAAGACTTGCCCTACAGTATATTGTGTGTGCAGACCCCCCCCCCCCCCCTTATCTTTATTCTTCATTGACTTGCTGCCCTCCTCTATTAATAAATGGCTGGGGTCTAGTGTGTAAAATAGATTGATAGGCAGCCTCATAAAACTTTAACAGATCTCCATAATTTACCAAAGCCAATCCATCTTTGCAGACTGACAGCAGGCAGAGCATTGCATATTGCTTAGATTGAGACTTATGTGCTTAGCGTGTCCCCTTATTTTTTTTTCCCAAGTGGGATCCATGGCCACTTATGTGATTTCGGTTCCCCAGCTGGAGGTGGTGATGTCCTGAAAGGTAAGGAGAGGTGGATTCAGCACCAGCAGCCGTGGACAGCTCCCAGCACCACTAGGGATCGCCTGGAGTCCTGGATACAGATCAGCACTGGAGCTGTCCAGCACGTCTCTCCTGAAATGCAGCCAGGAGCTTCCCTATCCACTAGATCTCTCTGGATCCCAACCAGGTACTACTTTACTTATAAGAATATGAATGCTTGATGTATAGATTGAAATGCAAAGCGACTATGAAGTAAAGACTGCCTGGATGTTGCATTAGCACTAACACAGCGCCTTGACTTTAATGCTTTAATATGCTCAGTCTGGGATCTGGCTTAGTCCATTTTGCCAATTGTATTTCTTAAGAGAGTCGGCGCCGGTTCTATATATAGCAGCAGCTCTATGATATTTAGCCACTAGGAGGGTTAATACAACTGTTGCAATTTAGAATCTACGCATTTTCATTGTCTGATGTGAGAATAAGAGATTTTAGATGCCTGTAGCTCTTTAAGACATTGTTCTGCAGAGCTGGGGATAAAGAGCTGACACTATGCCAGTGACCCAGTCTAGCCAATCTTCAGGGTTTTTTTTTTTTTTTTTTTTGCACAGATTAAGCTGTTTGCTGATCAGTTTAGAACTTGTCGAAAATGAGTAATGGCCTTGATTGTATAGGGTCCTCTGGAGAATGGAATCCACTGCCTGCTGATCTTGAATACTAAGCTTTGCCTCATCTTTATTCACTCTACTTTGGAAATTAACCTAATCCATTCGGATTAATTCCTGCCATAAATGTATAGGGTTCTGTAAGGTCAATTTAGCATAGAAGATGTTGCATAAATATTGAAGCTGAGATGTAGTTTATAATATTGACCATCAAACAAGAGACTTTGTTGAATTTGTAGCTACATAAGTGACATATTTACAATACATTATTCTCTGCTCCGCTTGTAAAATATTTGTTTTACCTTCTAGTACCTGCCAATATACTATGTACAAATGTAGCAGAGCTGATTTTATTAATATAGCAGAGCTAGCAAAACTCGCCGTGACATCCCTGTGTGTTGTCTATGGGTTTTCTATATGATTGCAGTATCTTACCCTATCAAATTAGATGAAAGAAACCGACAATAAATTCAGCTCTGCTACATTTGTAGATACAGAATTACAGTTTTCTGCTGCAAAGTACAGGGTGTAAAATTATATTGAACGTCTTTGCACAGGAGACGTCCACACTTGCTTACTACCTGGTATATGGGGACTGTTGCACTTTTTGCAATACTTTGTACAACACTTTAGATGTTCCGAGTGCTTGTAAATGTATATGATGTTTAGATTGAGCATGTCAGTCATGGGCATCTTACATCCAGCATGCTTTAGTAAGTACACCCACTAGTGTGTTTATAGCTTATTATAAATGTTCCTCTACTGGGTACTTGGTTAATACTCAATCGCATTTATGTGTTTGTTATGACTTGGCACTAGTGCCAAGCAGTGGGCACATGGTAAAGAATAGGCTACTACTCTCTATATAAGGGATATTGTCCAACAGGCTATAGCACAGGGGTTACGTATATTCATTGTTCCACTTTTGGCAGGTCTCGCATTGACAATTTGGATGTTTTACTAGTCCTTTATGTATATCACGTTGTGATTGGGCATGGTTTGTGAGTGATATGCAGCTTACATACAACCGCCTGTTCTGTCACTTTAATAAGTATACCCTGTGGTCCCTAGCATGTCACTTTAGTAAATTAAATGGAGCATGGCAATGTTGCTTTAACAAATATGCCCAATGAAGCATAGCAACGCACAGACTGTACTGCAGCAAATCCAATGCGATGTCACTTTAACAGATTTTATGGACGAGGTGCATTGTATTTACTCATGAACGGTTAGATGAGTTGTAGGGTCATGGCGGTGTCACAGCAGTAGGTGTCATAAGTACCAACACAGGGGTAATATTGCCACAAGCTATTTGTTAATTTAGAAATAGTATATATTTTTTTTTATTAGCTCATAAAGTGTTCTCCAACCTGTAGCTCAACAGCTGTTGTACAACCCAAGCTCCCAGCAAAACCTTACGACGGAGAGTTGTCCGGGCAATGCTGGGAGTTGTAGCCGTGCAACACCTGACAACCAAAGGGTTCGGGACCACTGTTTTTTTACTGATGTGTAAGTAGGATTCTTATTCACCAACATCATATAATGTATAATGAGTGTAGCAGACTTGAGTTTGTCCTTTTGCACAACACCTCATCATCATCATGACATAACTATGTGTTTTTTTTAATGGTTTTCTTAAGGCTCCTCTGAGGTTTTACTAAAGTCCTAAGTCGGAGTGCACAAAAGCACATTAAATTGACAAATTCAGCTCTGCTACATGTGTAAATCAGTCTCCTAATATTGTAAGCAAGTGGCAGTACACCAACCGTATAGAACTTGGTGTATAGCTGAGGGTTGTCATTTTACAACAGTTGGAGAGCCACAGGTTGGAGATCACTGAGGTTATGAAGTAGATCTGCAGGCGGATGACGTGGTGCCACCTGTGATGTCAGATGTGAGGTCACTATGGAATCCCCTTAAGGCTAGGGAATCCCCTGACCACATCCAATACATGGAGGTTATGGACATAGCAATCCTATGCTTGTAAAATAGTATCATAGGAAGATGTATGCATTTATTTTGAACTAATATTCATCCAGCGTTTAGTATTATTTAATATTGTAAAATAATTAAAGTGGTTTTCACATCTCAGCAACCCCTTTACATATGCCCTATTAGGGAATATGGGGGTCCCTCACTCCCCCCTCCCATTGACCCAGAGTGTAGCGCTGCTAACAAGACAGTTATTCACCTGGGACAGGTCTTCATTTCAATGGCCACATGTAATACTATATTTGCCCTATAGTGGCCGCTGCAGTTGATAGAAACTTCCCCAAGCAAAATCTGCTCTTGGGAGCCTGACCAGTGGCGATCATATTAAAGGGGTTCTCCATGATGAGACAACCCCTTTAAATTTCTATTTAGCTTTTGAGTTAATCAATTTTTTTTTAATTCTAGACCATAAGCAAATTCACTGACTCTCCAAATAATGTTTAAATTCAAGGGATTATTTTCTTGGGACGGAGAATTGACCCAAAATAGCTCCTCTACAGATGGACTTTACTCTCTAGTGTAGAGCTTTTCTTTCCGTTTAGGTTGCACAGTAGATGTCTGTATCATCCACTTGATGCATTGCAACCTCAATTATAATGACAGATGCCGCTGGAGTTTCCATTCCAGTAACAGAATTAATGATAGGCAAGAGATTTCATTCCCTGTGCCTATCAGAACGACCATTGTTTATTGGCAAATTCCATCGCCAAAGCATCTTGATTAGATTTTAATGAAGCGAAAATAATATCCCACATGTCCAGGGCAGCAGGACGTATCCCAACATGGCGGACAGGTTAATACAGGGAACACGCAGCATATGATTATGTTGTCTCCACAGGAGGGAGTCAAACATGTGGCCAAAGATTAATGACCGATCCTTCCTTGACCACTTGTCCTTGCTATCTCCATCGATCACATTATTAGGTTGAATTCTCTAATGACTCTATGTAGGGGGCAATTGTCCTGGGTAATTTGGACAATCTGTTAGGATCGGAGACGCTATTGGAATCGCCGTTAATCTCCGTTTCTTGTAGGTGCCTTGTTAATGATGATTTTAGGTTGTGAGAATAAGCCAGGTATAGCTATCTGCTCCTGTTTCGCTTTCCTCAGAAAATGTCACACCTGACAGCTTGCCACATGCTCCATCTGAAATAGGGATGTGATAATTATGCGGAGATTCAAAGAGTCATCCCTTAAATGCTCAGCGTTTGTGATGTTAAACATCACCCAGTAGCATTAAGATAATTATTCATTACCATAATATAATGCGAAGAATTCCATAATAGAGTTTATCAGCATAGCAGTGCTGAGTTTGTCATTTAGCACAACACATCATGATATCATTCATATGTTAATTTTTGGGTTTGACTAAAGATTCTTCGCTATTTGAACCTGCAGTCTTAGCGTACAGTCATTTTTACTTTTGCCCCAGGGCAGGATTAGAGAGATAGCAAAAGGGGCAAATGCCCAGGAGCCTCCACTGTCTAATTGCCAAGCCCTTCCCAGACACTCTGTAAAGAGACATGCAAAACACTAATCACTAAAAGAAACCATGCAGATGTTATTGAGGTAGGGAGAAGAGGATAAGGGGCTGCCAGATACATCTTACTCTGCTTATTGCCTCATAAGGTGCTGAACCTTATTTCCTAACAACTGTGCGGCTCTCATACACATTATATTCTTTTCAGATCCTGTTGACCTGCATTATGTTTAGGTCCAACGTAAAATATTCATAGTCATTTAAGACTGCAAATGCAGATGGGACCAACCTTGAGTCAGCTCTACAGTTCCACCAAAGGAAAATAACAAAATGACAAATACAACTCTGCTACATCTCTAAATCAACCTCAGAATATTGTACGCCAGTGACAGTCCCCCAACAGTGTAGAACCTGCCTGCCATGAACACTATATGTTTTGTAGTTAATGAATATTGGAAGGTGGTCAGATATCAGCGCCCCCGTTAAAGAACAGTATACAGGACTCTTGCTCTCCAATATCTCATCATAGAGCACCCCCCCCCCTTATGTCTCTCTAACAATCTATCAGTGATTGTGAGCCATAAAATTCATTAGTTCTGGAATTTGCATGCAATCTATCAGACCTAAGCAGGCTGCTTTAGGGCGGGTTCACACATGGCGGAATTTCACTTAAATTCCGCTGCGGACACTCCGCAGCGTTAATCCGCAGCGGAGCCGTTTCTCCATTGACTTTCACTTTAATTTAGCAGTGTTCGTTTACACGATGCGTACAATTCCGCTGCGGAGCATAGGCTGCGGAGCGGAATTTGGTGTCCGCAGCATGCTCTGTCTGTTGCGGACCAGTGGCGGACTCATGGCGGAATTTCTCCATTGACTTCAATGGAGATTCAAAGTTCCGCAATGAAGTCCGCAGCTGTCATGCACATGTCATGTGTGCTGCGGATGCGTCTTGCTTTTTTAACTTGACATTTCTTCATTCTGGCTGGACCTATGTATTTCTAGGTCTACAGCCAGACTGAGGAAGTCAATGGGGCTCCCGTAATGACGGGAGCGTTGCTAGGAGACGTCTGTAAATAGTCACTGTCCAGGGTGCTGAAAGAGTTAAGCGATCGGCAGTAACTGTTTCTGCACCCGGGACAGTGACTACCGATCTCAATATACATGTATCTGTAAAAAAATATATAAGTTCATACTTACCGAGAACTCCCTGCGTCTGTCTCCAGTCCGGCCTCCCAGGATGACGATTCAGTGTAAGTGACGGCTGCAGCCAATCACAGGCCAAGCACAGGCTGCAGCGGTCACATGGACTGGCGCGTCATCCAGGGAGGTCGGGCTGGATGCCGAAAGAGGGACGCGTCACCAAGACAACGGCCGGTAAGTATGAAAGTCGTTTACTTTCACTAGGGAAAGTGCTGTCCCTTCTCTCTATCCTGCACTGATAGGGAGAAGGGAAGCACTTTTCCCGCAGTCCGCAGCAGCTAGTCCGCATCAATGTACTGCACATTTTGTGCAGATCCGCTGCAGAATCTGCAACGCAGATTCTGTGCGGCATGGATGCGGACAGTTGCGGAGGAATTCCGCCATGTGTGGTCATGCCCTTAGGGTATGTTTCCATAGGCAGGATAGGCTGCGGAACCTCCACAGCGGAATTCTGTGCGGAAATTCCGCAGCATTTACAGTGGCAGCAAAGTCCATGAGATTTCTGCAAATCTCAGCCACGTGCTGCGTCATTTTTTTTTTTTTTTAGAAAAGTAGTTCGGAAAGTATTCGGCGGTGCGTCTTTAATATCCGCAGCATGTCAAATTTATGCTGCGTGTTCTGTGCGGAGATGCTGCGTAAGTTGAGGTTTGTACAGCTCTTGCACAGCAGAAACGCTATCAAAACTGCTGGAAATCTGCAGTTGCGCTTAAAGTTTGCAACAATCAATGCTTCACAATCTGAAGTTAAAACCGCTGCGGAAAGTCCACCATGATTTTTGCAGCTGCGTTGCATTACTCCAGCAATATAGGCAGTAAAAACGCAGACATTTCTGTGACTGATTTATCTGCATGTTTTTGAGATTCCGCAACAGATTTTCTGTTGCGCCAAATCTACCGCGTATGCTGCCTGTGGGAACAAACATACTCTTACGGTGAGTGGGCTCCTTTACCTAATGGGCCCTTGGGCAGCTGCACAGGTTGCACCGATGGTATGTCTGCCCCTGGAATATTGTGTAGCACAGTATTAAAGGGGTTCTCTGGGCATGGGGTGGTTTTTCATACTGATGACCTATCCACAGGATAGGTCATCAGTATATGATTGGTGTGGGTCTGACAACCGGACCCCGCACCAATCAGCTGTTTCGGCGCCAGATGTTATGCAGTGGCCAGTGGCGGAAGCAGATGGCTCCGTACTAGGCATAGTGGCCTCCTGCAGTACTGCAGCTCTGCGTCTATTAATTTCAATAGGAGCAGAGCTACAGTGTTACAGTGTATGGCGCCATCCGCTCCCGGCACCGACCACTTCATGACATCTGGCGCAGAAACAACTGATCGGTGCAGGGTACAGGTGTTGGACCCCCACCGATCATATACTGATGACCTATCCTGTGGATCGGTCATCAGTATGAAAAACCGCCCCATGCCCAGACAACCCCTTTAAGGTGTTTGTCGTTGTAACCCTTGTTAATGCTGTAACGTCCTTCTCAATAATTATTGTTTTCTACATCCATTATTCATGAATTTCGATCAATATAATTACCTCGTCTCCCTCCTTACCTAATAGTCATGTTAACAAGTAGGAAAATTCTTAATGGCAGTAATAGTATTTGTACAATGAGGAGGGGGTCGGGAGATGAATCCATCAGTGGAACAACACAAGAGGGACTTGACGGCTAAGCATTTTATTTCTGAGTGGATATTTTTTCTTTTCTTTTTCCAGCGGTCTTCTTTTCTTTCAGTCTTTAGAATCCACATGCATAGAGAACATAATAGTTCATCATCTTAGAAGGACACGCTGCTCCTTGTAGTAACCTTGTAGTCCTAGTTCCATCTAGATAACATTTATGCCTCTAGCCAATGTATGGAATGCGTTTTTTCACATGGCGCTTCTCATCGTCATCTCAGTATGTGCTATATGGGATTTTCTCAAGGTGGGTCTACTCCATTATCGCAATGCACAAATTCAGCTCTGCTACATGTAAAAACTCAGTCCGGTATTGTGTACTGTACGGTATTCTTCCTTGACTTAAAATGAATTAATCGCAGATGCCCTCTATTGGAAGACTTACTGTATATATTACTCCACATACAATTAAGTCACTTCAGATGTAAAGGAGCGGCATTAATTTGGCTGCGATGCATCTGACTACCACACTAGCACCTTGTTTGGCGTGGTTGACAAATTACTTCTTAAAGGCCGCCCGATCTTGCGGGTAAAACGGCTGTGTACCTGCAAAATTGTGGGGTCGTAAAGGATGTATTCATTAATGGATGCGCAAAACAGACGTTTTACGCGCGGCCATTAACTAGCAATTTGACAGCGTGCCGAACAGGGTGCAGGGCGTGGCTGTTGGACACATCACAGCCGCATCAGTGCCGCTCTGTGGGACCTTACCCTAATTCTCCAGCATCAGGGCATGACTGGTGTAGAAAATCCATTTTTTTTTAAACTACTGCATAAGGAAATTCTGAGTTAATACAGGGGGTCCCTGTTCAGGGTCCTTAACCCCTTGCCAGAGTAGAGAAAAATCTACAAAATCCGCAGCGTATTACAGTAGCAGCAAAGTGGATGAGATTTAAGAAAACCCATCCTCATGCTGCAGAAAATTTCCAAGCAGCAATTGACCTGCGGTGCGGCTTTTTGTACATTTTCCCCATTGAGTTCAGTGGCGAAGTAAAAATCTTTAACAAATGGCAAAAGTTTAATTTTTTCCCCCCTTGAGGAATAGTTGCTTTTCCACAGCAAAAAAAAACATAACTAAAAGAGAAAAGAAAAAAAACAAACACCTTTTTTCAATTTTAATTAAAAACAAAAACTATACTCTCCTCCCTAGCGCTCCCATAGTGACACGTTCCTGCTCCCTGAGATGGTCTGTATAGAGCCGGCCCTTAGGATGAAATTTTGTGACATGTGAACGCTGTAGAATCACATGGGGCAAAACATCATCCTAAAAGGCCGACTCAACACAGACCAGCCCCGGGAGCAGGAACGTGTCACTACAGGAGCGCCAGGGAGTGACTATAGGCAATTGACACAAAATAGAATTAATATTATAGTAGCTCTGTCAGGTCAGCTATCCATTGGCAGCACAGGATAGAGGGGGAGATTCTGAGTTTGGGGATATATTGTTTTGTTATGATTTGATTTAGTATCTTCATGTAGAAAGCTTTTTAACAGCTGCCAGGACTCATAGAGAAAGCCTGTGAGTCCTGCCCACCCCGCCCACACAGTGAATGAATCTCTCCTACTATACAAACTCATATAGAGAGAGATGTCAATCACTTGTGTGTGGGCGGAGCAAGCCGGACTCACAGGCTTTTTCTAGGAGTCCGGCAGCAGTTAAACAGCTTTTTACATGAAAAGACTGAATCAAATCATAGGAAACTATATATCCCCGAACTCTGCATCTCCCCCTCTATCCTGTGCTGAACTCCGATAGACCTGCGACTTTTATTGACCATAGCACCAGTTCTTCAAAGAGGGCAGAATATGATGGAAGCCCCTTCTGTTTAATCGGTTATAATTCAATCTCAATAGCTCTCGGGTTACTCATCAGTTAGTGAGGTAAAACAAAAAGCAATCCACCTCTTTTTGATTTAATTAAATTTTTTAATTTTTTTATTAGAACCTTTCAGCAGTTAAGAACATTTTGTTTATTTTCAGTTTTTTGGGAAATGTTTAGAATCTTAGATTACTATTATTAATCATTGGCTAGAAAAGAAATTGTCTGGTCCCTTAATACTCACTACGTAGAGGTGTGTGAATATATACAGATGTAGCAGAGCCCAATGTGTAGTAGTAGTAGTAGGTTTATCTGCATTCCTATGTAAAACCGTGCATCACAAACTCTGCGCTTAGTGTATTTGACCATTTCAGCTCTGCTTTGTCTGTAGTATAATTACTGGAATGGGTATAAACTTATAAGTTGAGGCAAGTACCCATTTCCTTATGAAGCGGGGTAACTCGAAGCTCCTGGGCCTAGTACAAAATCTGAACAGAACCCCCCCCCCCACCTACCATGTGTAATTTATAATACTGGAGCCTTCTTATGTGGCAGAGAGTCCGGCTCCAAGAGTCCGGGTGCCTCTGCATGCCCTTAAGCTATACCCCTGGGTCTGTGTTGGAAACTTTTTATGAACAGATTTCCATTTATGGTGCCAGTGTAATAAAAATGAATGTGTCAATCCAGATAACATGTCCATAAATATAAAAATTCTGCGCCAATTTTTTTTCGAAAATTCATATGTTAAAGTTACCTATAAAGGATGTGACTCATGTCTATGATGAATTCTTATCCAAAGTAAACAAATTAGTACTTTTTTTTTTCTCTTTTTTTTTTTTACTTTGGGTAAGTGACTTCCCTGGTACCGGGGATATTTTTGCTGCGTTCACTACCCAATAGTGGGGAATTTATTCCTTCCTTTGTTTGGTATGTCGGTCAGCACGCTGATATGTTAGAGAGTTCTTAGATGCAGCTCCGAGAATACAAGTTATTCGTGCTCACGTTTGCTCAATAGAACATGTATTTACTACCAGCATGAAGTGCTCACGAGGGGTCCTGCCTTTCCTGCTCCCAGCCCGGCTCTGTGCCACTTCTCCTCCATTCATAAGACAAGTCTTAAATCACAATTTCAATTTCTAATATCAACAGGATTTCCCAGTTGGGGTAATACAAAAAGTAAGACTTGAAAACGACCTTTCCTCTAAGTCTCCTTTAAGGTGGTATTTCTTGCCCTCTCTGTAATTACGTTCTTAAGATCTACTTTCGGATGTATTATTCGGCACGGGGACTCACCCACCTCTGTTGTTTTGATGCTCCTTGTTGCCTGTTTGCACTATGTTAAATATTTCGCTGTTGGCAGTGGTGAATAAAGAGAACATTAATATAAATTGATGCCAGTGTTCCAGATGGGTTTCTGTGGCATCTCTATAAATGGTTTCTATTAGGAAAGATGTGGAGTGAGCAGTTTGCAGATGTGAGGGGTAACTTATTGCAGATGGAGACAACACAAATAGATGGTTCATTGTCAATGTAATGTCTCTCGCTGGACTGAAGCACTGAACTCCCAGTTTGTAGATTGTTATGGAGCTGTAAATCTTTTTCATGCGGCTGGTTTCTCATTGCTGTAATGCGTCCCTATTACGACTGTGAAACGTCCATGTTACGACTGCAACACCTGGAACCCATGTGGTTCCACCAAAGGGTTCTATAGTAATCTAAGTTCAGTTCAGTAGAACTAAAGGGGTGGGTGGCGAGTTGTTGAGGCCGTTATGCAGACCCTAAGATACGCCCAAACCCATGTGAAGGCCCTCACGTTGAAGTAAAGACTTCCATTTTTACAGGATCCATGACAGATCTGTTATGATTAGTCATAATCCATTGTGATCCATTAAATCTGGAATGATTTGTTAAGATCCATCAGGATCTGTTAACCCCTACCAATTGCCCCATTGATTTATAATGGGTCACTAGGATCCATTGACTTGGTGAGTCAGCCGACTGGATAATCTGAGAGAGAACAGCATTTTCTAGATCAATAAACCTGTCGATCTATGTTACTGAGGGTACAGCAGATACGAGGTGTCTATAGCAGGGATGTGTAAGAGTAAAAGAAAATCTTTATGGTCACTAAGGATTTGGAATCTTTTTAATCCATTTGTATCAGTCAAGCACTAAAAATCCAAGGAGGAGGGATGTTGGCCAGTCCAACGTGAGCATGTGGTACGGCACAATTATTTATTCATTAGTTCACTCAAGATCGCCAAAGGCAGAGCAAGCATCAAATACATCCATGCAGGCAAAAACACTATTCTAAATCATATTTCATAGCAATTTACGCATTCGATATATCCAGTAAAGAAAAGAACTACTGCACCGCAGATGTGCTCCGTTACATTGTATTGTGTCGGTATACGGGTCTACATTGTAGTCAGTGGCCTTATTCAACGTTCTGTATCTACACAGCAAGAGTCCTACGTAGGTCCCTGTTTCACAACCGTACACACAAGTTTTTCTGCATTCTCTAATAGGCTCCAATATTTTTTGATTGGATAATTTTTATTGATTGAAGACCTGGTGACCTGAGATGCAGCACTGGGGTCCTGGGTTTGAATAAGCGCGTATGTTCAAACTATGGTTTCCTCCACCCACACTTCGAAACATATACTGTTGGGCTCATTTTATAGGAGGCCAATTAACCTAAGTGTGTTTGAGAAGTTTAGATCTGAGCTCCATCGAGGACAGGGACTAATGTGAGCGATAACAATCTGTGTACAGTGTTGAGGCGGTATTTCCAGAGTGAAAAGACAATCTTAACTGCAAGTATAAACCATTTGAAGGCGTTGCATGAGATAAGGAAAAGGGTCTGTTTTATCCAGAAATTGTGCCACTCTTCTCCACAGGCTGTGCATGGTATTGCAGCTCAGCTACGTTCAATAAAATGGGTCTGAGCTGCAAAACCAGATACAGCCCGTGGACAAGAGTGGTGCTGTTTTTTTGGGGAAAAAAACCTTCTAATTTTATACACACCCTTTTTCCCACTAGACACTTAAGGGGGTTTTACACTGGGCAATTATCGGGCAGACAAGCTTTCATAGAACGCTGGTTGCCAATAATTGCCCGGTGTAAACAGGGCAGCGATCAGCAGATGAACGAGCAAACATATAGTTTTTAAAAAAGTAAAATATTATTGTTGTCGGCAGGGGGACGCGCTGCCGATATGATAATACTGTATGGGGGCGAGCGATCGGCGTAACGACCACTCGTCCCCATCCATAGCTCCTTGTGACAGGCGCAAACGAGTGTCAATCAACAACTGGTCTCGTTGATCGGCACTCGCTGCACCAGCCAAAATCGGCCGGTGTAATAGGGGCTTTAGCTGGAGGTTAAATATTGTCTGAGGATCAATTATAATACCTGTTCTGATATATTAGTCAGTGTTGGTATTATTAGGCAGAAGTGCTTCAGTTTAGTTCCTTGACGTATTTTTACTCGTTGGATTAGGTCAGGGAAGATGTAGCAGTTTCACAGTAAAACAATAGTCGATGGGTGATATTTCCCGCCTGCTGAAAATGTAACCGATCAGATATATACATATCACAATTTTACTAATAAGGCAGTTACGATGCAATTGCTGGTCGGGTTTCACAGGTTCGATGTGAAATATATAAATTCTTGACCATCTTTTTTTACAATTCTGTTGTGCCATACCTCTGTTATTCCTCCTGAAAATGAAAATGAATAAATTGACTAATGGGCATTACCTTCCCTTACCCAGTCTGACCCTGATTGGTCTGTGTCAGATGGTGCAGGGACACGCCCCTTTGACAATGAGATAGTAAGACTCTGTTGCCCATTTAATCTAGACATTTCCAGGAGGAGCAACAGAGGGACAGAACACTAAAACGTTCTAAGAAAAGATGCTCCAGCATATTTACCAACCTAGGACAGCTGACATGTCTCCTTGAAGTGACTCATGCGATTACGCAGCAAACGGAACGACTTTAAGCCAGCTATCATCAAAAATGTTCAAGCAGGAGTGATACATTTTCGAAAGAAACATATATTTTATTTATTTCTCGATGCGGCAGTGTTATGTAGACTTGTTATGAAATAAAAATTACCACTTTAAATGCTACTTCATTTCCTGTCCTGCAGAATATCCCTGAGCATATAATAAATGTCAGCTCCGCTGACACTCGCCGCTCTTGTTTGGGTAAATTGTTGTCGGAGGAGCCAGAGAAGGTTGCATCTTGCAAAGGTTTTAATAAAAATATCATGATATCTTGTTGGGAAAATTGAGCCTGGTGTTGACAGTTTGGAAATCCTGCAGCAAGATGACATCCATAAGAGTCATTATATCTGGAACCCCCTTTTCTCGTCAATTTTCTTTTATGTATATATTTATTTATAGAGGAATAAATCCAGCGCATTACAAAAGAGACAATATCATTTTGCCAGACCAATCAGTCCCATTGTTTCAGCGTTGTCGTGCGGAGAGAAGCATAACCATTATAAAAATCCAGCATTCACTTGGCTCTTGTTCAATTGTGAGGCTGTCAATAAATTGTAACACAATAAGTGCAGCAAAAAGATCATATTAAAGTGTATCCCTGCCTGAAGAATCGGGATGGATTTTTTATAGCTTGTTGGCACGGGGCATGAAGATAAAGAACGAGGAACGATGTCTATGACGGACGTAGCATCATATTAATGTAGAAGGAAACGTTTTGTGATTATGAATAATGGCATTCAATGGTATCATTATGTTAAGTCAAGTAAGGTAGAGTCTCCTATAAAAAACGCTCTTCCACTGCACTTAGCTTTTTTAAGAAATGACTTACAGATTGGGTGGAGTCATCTGTAAATGGTCAAGAACTGAATTGGTTAAAGGGTCTTCCTTTTTTTTTTTTATGTCTTCAAAAAACAGCGCCACACATGCCACAGGCTGTATCTGGTATTGCAACTCAGCCAAATTAATTGGTTTGCAAACTTGGGTCTCATGCAAACCGCGTAGCCGTGTATATGGAGCTTGTATGGTGCCATATGATGCCTCCGCATGGCATTGTATCGCACGAATATTATCCCTTAGAAACCATGCATTAGTTGGAACATGTGACTTTTTTTTTTTACCCCTGCAGTTCCATATGAATCTGACAGAAATAGAATCTGTATGCCTCTGAGGTATAAAAACTGAGGCATATGGAGGTACGGTAGGGCCCCATAGATTCCTATCGGTGCCTTATATTATGGCTTTGTAGAACTGTGAGCTTAGGCTTTGTTCACATCTGCATCGGGGCTCCGTTCATGGGTTCGGTCAGACCTTTCCGTCAGGGGAACCCATGGACGGACTCCAAACTAAAACAAACGGAAACCATAGGATTCCGTTTTCATCACCATTTATTTCAATGGTGACGGATCCAGTGCAAATATTTTCCATGTGCCACCGTTGTGTAAGGGTTCCGTCGTTTTGACGGAATCTATACCATAGTCAACTGCGCTATTCATTCCGTCAAAACGACGGAACCCTTACACAACGGAGACAAATGGAAACTATTTGCATCGGATCCGTCACCATTGAAATCAATGGGGATGCAAACGGAAACCTACGGTTTCCATTTGTTTTCGTTTGGAGTCCGTTCATGGGTTCCCCTGACGGAAAGGCCCGCCAAACCCATAAACAGTGTCCCGACACATATGTGAACGAAGCCTTAAAGTGATCCTGTACATTCATAAAACTTTTGAAATGTCATAGTCAGAAGTTTTCCGAGGAAAGCTGATCAGAAACTAAGCGGCTCGGCGATCACACGAGCACTTCTGCTTCCTCGACTTAACGATCAGAGGGGGTCTGAGTGCTCGGATCCTCCACCGATCAAAACTTCTGACATGTCATCATGACATGTCAAGTTTTATGAAGTACAGGTACGCTTTCATATACGTGACCATATTATAGTCATTATTCTACGAGCCCTTGTGTCTACAAAGATTTTTCCAACTCATGGGTTAAGAGATCCATGGAAAAACTCTGACAGAGAATAAAACTGACTTCATTGCAGCAAAGCAATCAGTGCTATTGTTTTACGCTATACAGGCGATCAATGCAAAATTAACACGTGCCTCAGCATCTATAGCTTACAGTAAACACTTATATACATTGAATATGTTTGTCATGGAAAGCTCGTTGTATTTGCCAAAGCTGTTATGTCTTTAATGCGTCTTCGGGATGTATGGTGCCTATAAGTAAAGACTATTTGTCTTTGTATGGAAGTGATAACAATGATTGTGTATACCTATTAATCCTATGGTCAGTAGTCAGCTGTGGGGGGGGGGGGGGCAAGCTTTTTAGGACAGGATAAAATTATATAGTGTATTCTTAAGATCTATTCCCTTTGAGGTTGTCCCCATTTAAAGAGGAACCGTCATCTCTCCTGACATGTCTGTTTTAGTAAATACCTTTATCCCCCATGAAATATTAATTCTGGAACATCTTTTCTTAGAACTCTGCGTTGTGTTTCTTTGCTTATTCCTCCTAGAAATTTAGGAATACATTGACAACTGGGTGTTACGCTTCCCCTTGTCAAAGGGGCGTGTCCCTATAGTCTCACTCTGTCTGATTGGTGAGCGTTAGTCCATGTAGGGACACACCCCCAACTGGTAACACCCAGTTGACAATTTATTCATACATTTCTAGGAGGAATCACAGAGGAGCCACACAATGTAGAGATCTAATAATAGATGCTCCAGAATAATTTTTTCATGTAGAATACAATTTTTTTACCCAAACAAACATGTCAGGAGAAGTGACCGGTCCTCTTTATTTGAGATCACTATAAACAGTTTCCTATTCTATCATTTGGGTAATAGGTGTGGGTAATTGTGGGGAATATCATTGTCATCCTCAACCGTTCTCCGATCCATTTCTCTTTCGAAAGTATGAGCAATTCAGGAAATTGGGTGGGGGGGGGGGGGTGTAGTCTGGTCTCCAAGGTATATAATTGTTATGTATGAGATGATCTGTCAATGGAAAGATGAATGATTCTGCCATGTATATCTTGACTGCCCCTCTCCTCTCTCCATTCAGAGAACACAAATGCTAAAAAGGGTACCCACCATAGGAAATTATTTTAGGGGCTAACCATACATCAACTACAAACCTGTATATATCCAATCTTGTATTTTGGGCTCCATCATTTTCAAAGTTTACACAGGTTATCCCATCAATGCTAATAGGTTCAGGAGAGTTATAGACCCTAGCGCCAAGTGATGTACCCCAAAGCCCTTGCCAGATAATACCATGGAGAATCCTCCGATGGCCATTCTGACCCTGGACGCAGGATAATTGGTATCAGCTATCTTACCCATACAAAGATTTAACTAACAATTTTTAACCACTTGACAGAAGAGGACGACACATAAAAATATTCTTGATGCACTTTGCAATACTAAGAAAATCTTGGAAACGTCACCTGTTGGAAAAACGTGGGGACTGGAGTTGGGTAACACTGCCATAGTCTATAGATGAGTAATACAATATATGTATATTGCCTTTAAAGGGTAACTAAACGTTCAACAAAGTAATGACATGTCATAGTGATATGTCAGAAGTTTTGATTGGTGGGGGTCCGAGCACTGAGACCCCCACCAATCACTAAAACGAAGCAGCAGAAGTGCTCGTGTGAGCGCTCAGCCGCTTCGTTTCTGTTCAACTTTTTCCGGAAATCAATGTATCGGAGTACGGGCTCAATAGAAAGTCTATGAGCCCGTACTCCGATACATCGACTTTCCGGAAAAAGCCAAACAGAAACTAAGCGGTTGAGCGCTCCTGCGACCGCTTCAGCTGCTTCGTTCTAGCGATCGGTGGGGGTCTCAGTGCTCAGACCCCATCAATCAAAACATCTGATATTTCGCTATGACATGTCAGAACCTTGTCGAATGTTTAATTACCCTTTAGTTGTGTATTTTCTTAATAAAAGCTTACATTTACTCCGCGTGCTAATGCATTCTAGATTTCGATGGTCAGAATTTTATTCCGCGTCCCCCGTTAGTGATACTTTTCAGTTCCCTAGAAGGTTTCAGCCTGCAGTAAATTTACATTCTCTCTGTATGGAAGCAGTTTCTCAAACATTGACCTGCCACCTTTCATAGCAATGGCTCTATGTTACAATACACTACCGAGGGGTTTGCCTGTTTCCATCCGTTGACTGCTGCCCTTAAGAGCCTTTCTATACAATGGACTGTTGGCCCTTCAGCTGGTAATTTTCTCTGCCTAGGAAGTCCATGACAATACCTTGCTTGTCGAAAATCTACTATATTTCTGTATGGTCCACAATGAAAGGTTTCTGTACATGGCAGAATTATACAGAGGTGCTGAAATAACATAAGAAGCATTAGGCGTAGCGCGTGCACGTAATTGAGTGTTATTACATTCAACAGCTTAGGTATTAGAGCTCTAACTTTTCAATATGCAAGACTATGTAGAGATAATAGTCCTATATCATGAAATAAATATTCTTTATTTGTCATGTGAATGTGTTGCGCTGTCAATGTCATTGAGTCACGCGATGCTAGAAATAATTCTGAATGAGAGGCAGGTGCAGATAGCGGTATTGTAACAGGCATTTACTAATATGCAGAGTACATAAGCCTATTAGGATTTATTTAATTTTATTAATTGAAACTAGTTTAAATGGGGAATTTTTTTTTAAATGTTATCAACAGTAATTGATCAGATTTCAGGTGTCAATTATCCGTATCAGATTACAAGCTGACAGCCGTGATTGACTTTATTGTCATGGATTCCATTAATGATGTATCATATAGGGATCCACCATAGTCACTATGGGGTTCATAGATCTGGGTATCCCAGCTCAGGTTGACTCCACTCTCCTCTTCTCCATGTGTGAACCTATGCAAAGCTCCACCTCTACGTTAACACCTTAATATGCAGGGCAAATAGCAACCCAAGGGCTATGATGACTTTTTCTCTGCAAATAATTTCTTAATATTTGTTTGATAAAGAGTTGCAAAACCTCTGATAGACATAGAAATAAATAATAACATTCTAGCTGCCCACAACCGCCCCTAGAGGGAGCTTATGAGCTTATTACATACTGTTTATACATTGAGCAGTATGCAATAAGCTCTTCTACTCCCCCTAGTGGTGGCTGCAGGCAGTCAGAATTGTATTATTTGAAAAGAACCTTTCACTACTCCATACATGTGCAGCTGAGTTCACCAAATTATAGGCGCTGCTGCACAGACCCTGGGGCACTTTGAATTACCTGTTTAGCCTCCGCTGTTCTGGAGATATTGGTTACTGTTATTATTGGCGCCCGATATGTAAATTAGCCCCTGTAGTGTCAGTGGGGCATTCCTGGACATGAAAAAGGCAGGGGGGGGGGCTTAATATTCAGCACTCTGACACTGTCCAATCTTCTGCGGACAGTGTCAGAGTGGCTTCTGCTGTGTGAGCAGCTTATCTTACGCTGAATCCTATACCCATCAGGTCCTCGGGACTGAGCGGTTCAGTGTCAGCGGATCCTACATGTCTAACACGCAGGATCGAACTGTTACCAATCACATCTAAGTTCATAACTTAGATGTGATGGATTACAGGTGGATCCTGTGTGTCAGACACGCAGGCCCTGCTGACACTGAACCCGTCAGATTCGCGGGACTGATGGATTCAGGTCTTAGTGAACAAAACAGCTGCTGTGTTTACAGGATACAAAGCCGCTGTATCTCAAAAAGTAAAAATAATTTTTAATAAAAACTAATTATAAAGTTGCACCAAACACACTGATCTTTTTATATATATATATATATATATATATATATATATATATATATATATATATATATATATATATATATAAATCCCTTTTAAAGGTTTACATAGCCCTTAACTATATCTATGCAGGAAATTTGGAGCGCTGTATCAGAAAAATGAAGCTTCCAACCCTATGAAGATGCATTAAGAAAATAATCCGCACAGAATGTATATATGTAGATGTAATAAACACAAAATAAATATTCACTTTAATCCAAAGATTTTACATTGTGCCTGGTGTGCGAGAACTTTAGATAAGTATAAGAACTAGCTGTAGGTTATATCTAGTGTTTGAGATGCCATGCATTGTATGGCACTCTTAAAAACACTAGCATAAGGAGTCAACACAAGGAGTTTGGCATAACAATTCAACACTATGTCAACATTATTTGTATGTCTCCGAGTCAGAAAATATTTTCTTAATGCAGTCAACATTTTAGTTAAACTGCCAGCTCGATACTTTATCTGCCTCTGTCTTATTTATATTAGTATTTATTTATGTCTTTATTGAAGACCATTACTTCAATGCCTCCATATGGCAAACCTCGGAACTTAAGGATCTATTCTGCGATGCTTTTGAGCTAAAACCGAGAACGCCGAATTCCTGATATATTACTGGTTACATCAAGCTGTAGCCATACTTTGCTTCTTTGTGTGCTGTACTCAGCCGGCTGACTCACTGATTCTTTCATCGTTTAGCTAATTATCCGATCCTGCATATCAACTGAGACTCAGGATGCTGTCAGCATGGAGGTCACCAAAGGCAGAATCACTTTAGACATTAGTGGATATAGGGTAAAGAGCACAGCTGTGCGTCCCTATAGTTCCTCGGAAAGTCTACAGCTAGAAGTGCTAAGAAGGATTGTCAATGGAGCAGCATAGACCTGGACAACTTGGAGCTCTTCGTATTTTCTGGATTCCTCCCCCACTTTAATGTCCTTCCATGTTCTGCAATCAACATTTTAAGGATCTAGTGTCACGTTGGGTATGTGGACCCATTGGGCCATACAGCCTTAACGGTATGGCAGCTGGCCAACAGGACACAGGTCACAGTCTCTAGTTCGTATAGTGTACCTGTGGTAGCTCAGATAGTAGCAAGACAGGCTCGACTGGGACTAGGCAGCAGGCAGGCACCAGGCATGGTGTAGCAGGACAGGCGTGGTACTCAGCGCAGCATGACTCCAACTCAATACGGCACTTAGACCAGGATAGCACGGGATACAGGTTACAGGTAGCAGAAACGGGAAACACTGAGAACTGGAAAACACTTAGGAAACCATTTGCAAAGACAGACTAGAGTAACGACAACAAAGCTCAGGCAAGGCAGGAAGGGGCAGAGCCCTACTTATAGTTCAGGGTGATCTGGGAGAAATCAGCTCAATCTCACACATGTGTGTGCTCTGCCTCCTTAAGGCTGGACTGAGCTCGTGAGCGCACCCAAGTGGTGGCTTCAGAACAGGACGGCTGAATGTGCAGACATTGTCTGGAGAGAAGGGCGTCGACAGGATGGGAGGGGTCAGTGGTCAGCGACCATGGACGTTACATCTAGACATGGATTGGTTACTGACAACTACCTAGTTTCAGCCAAGTCTGCCTTGCTACTGTCCGTGCTGCCACACGTACCCTATATGAACTTTAGACTGTGACCTGCGCCCTGTTCGCCAGCTGCCATACCGCCAAGGCGGTACGGCCCTGTGGGTCCAGGAACCCTACGTGACATGTAAAGTTGGGTATACACATTAGACCATGTGAGATAAAAACAGGCTATCAAGATTCTGACTCCTTGAAGACACCCCCTTGCCATCAGCTGATCACTGTGGATCTTATGGTAGGGAATATAATAAATTGTTTCCCTATTGAGCATTTCTCTGTCTTGTTATTATATTATCAGTTTACATTCACTTTTTATCGGTAGTAAAAACATATTTTAGCACAAATATCTACAGGATATGCCATAAATGTCGTATAGGTGCAGAACTGTAGAACCGAAATTTCCCAACCTGTGCCAATCTAAAGAATAGAGATCTCTAAAACTCCTGTTCTCCACAGCATAAAAGCAGAGAATGAAAAGAGAGGTGACCGCGCTACTCTCGACATTCACTTCTTTGAGAGTTGCTATAACAGAGGAGCAAGCATGCCATAAATGGCTTCATTGGAAATATTTTTGTCATCGTGACATGTCAGAAGTTTTAATAGGTGGGGGGTACAGGTACTGAGACCCCCACCAATTACTAATATGAAGTGGAAGAACTTAAGTGCTGTGCCCCTTTGGGTTTTTTCAGTGCTTCTGAGAGAGCTAATCACAGCTCCTCACTAACCCCTCCCTTTCCAGCCAAACAAAGCAATCAGAGCCGAAGGGTCACAGTGATCTGTGGGGTGTCACTGCTCAGACCCCCATCAGTCACAGGAATGAAAGAGAAGAAGTTAAGATCTGTGCCCCTTCTTCTTTAATTGGCTTTTTTCAGTGCTTCTGAGAGAGCTCATCACTAAACCCGCCTCTTCTGGGATCAGCCAAACAAAGCGATCAAAGCTGAACGATCACAGTGATCAATGGGGTCTCACTATTCAGTCCACCACCAATCCAAACTTATGATAAAAGATTTTTGATGCAATATTGACACTACAATTTAATATTTTACTGGGTTGGTGCACTCACAAAGTACAACTACCAAGTACAACATAGGAGCCAAAGTGTTCTCCTGTATTTACCTACTATTGTTTCATAGTATTCATTTCTTTTAAGACTTGGAAAAAGACCTTTGCCACTAAAGTCTGCTTTCCAATCTCCTTGGAGGAATAATTTATTCTCTCTATCTCTGACTATAATTTCAAGGAGAGCAGAAGTGGCATCTTATTTCTATGTTAAGGAAAAAAAAAAAAGAACTCCTGCTTCGATAAACTAAGAAGGTTCATTTAGGTTAATTAATATCCATTTCTCAAATGACTCCACTATCTAAATCTCACTTATTCCTAATGTGAACATAGGGTGACATTTTTTGCATTGTTCTTTAATGTTTGGAATTCTGTTTCTACATGATGAGCTGCTAGAATTCCCTTTATTTTTAATGAGAAAATAGATCTCAATGTGAGAAACGTCATTTGCGCTACAAAGAAGCTTTTACTATGCACGCGGATCGATGGTGGACCGACTCTGAATTTCAATAGGAGTCAAAAGTTAAAGTTTCAAATAAAAAATTCTACAAAGTTTTGGATTGTTCTGGCAGATCTGCCCTGAAAAGCTTAGATAGTATTACTTTGAAAACTTGGATTAAACACACAGTAACACGAGGATTTTCAGCTCCCAGCAGTTTGTGCTGAATTTAATTTTTTATATATTGTAATCGTTTATAGATTAAAACAAGATGGAACTACAAGTAAGAGAGGACATCTGGAAAAGGGCACATAATGAGAATACATGACAGGAGGGATTAATAGCCAGGGTGTGAATACTATAGAGGCAGACTGTGGCTGCTACGTGACCCTTTGGGGTTGATGGGCCCAGTTAATGGACCCAGCACAGGTTGATTCTATCCCCTTTTCTATTGGGTGGTGCAGGACTCCCCTGTTCAGAGGAACTCCATTGTTCGCAAACAAAGGGGGGACATTTGGACCACTGAAAAGATGTGGAGGGGGAAACAAAGACGTGACCCTTCTATTTTTGGGTGGCAAAAATGTGGCACGTTAATTGGTACCCATTTTGCTGTTTGCTATGGGCTCCTCTCATATGTATGTCACATTATTAGGGCACTACAAGCAGATCTAGGGTTATTTATTCAGACTTTCTACGTTCTAAAATGGCTATATTTTTTCCCCTAATTGTTATTGCTGCATTCTGCCTTACTGATGTGTCCAGTGACATGAATGAAGTTTCCCCGTTTCAATGGGTAAAGGGAGATAAGCTGCAGCAAGATAAACCACTTATCTTGAGGGAGAACAGATTCAATATGCCGATCCTTGCTTTCCCCCAACGATGGACATAGGAGAGTCGGACTGCCCCCATATGCAAGATTGTCAGCAATAGGATTGACTGACATTTATCTAATTTGTATGGCTCATTTAGCATGTATAAGATTGAGAGGAAAGCAGGAATTGTTTCCATATAGATGTATGAAGCTTCTGTGGCAGGATGACAACAAACAGTTCTCCATAGCCTCCAAAATGACTACCCTTGGCGGCAACTTCCTGTACCCAGTTATAGTAGGAAGAGCTCAGGGGCGTAACTAGGAAAGACAGGGCCCCATAGCAAACTTTTGACTGGAGCCCCCCCTCCCCTGGGTGTCACACAACCCCCCCCTTGTAGATAGTGCCTTTTTTACAGCCCCCCCGTAGATAACGCCATACAGCCCCCCCTGTAGATAACGCCATACAGAGTCCCCCCCTGTAGGTAACACCATACAGAGTCCCCCCCTGTAGGTAACACCATACAGAGTCCCCCCTGTAGGTAACACCACACAGACCCCCTGTAGGTAACGCCATACAGACCCCCTGTAGGTAACGCCATACAGAACCCCTGTAGGTAACGCCATACAGAGTCCCCCCTGTAGGTAACGCCATACAGAGTCCCCCCCTGTAGGTAATGCCATACAGAGTCCCCCCCTGTAGGTAACGCCATGCAGAGTCCCCCCCCCTGTAGGTAACGCCATGCAGAGTCCCCCCCCTGTAGGTAACGCCATGCAGAGTCCCCCCCCATAAGTAACGCCATGCAGAGTCCCCCCCTATAGGTAACACCATGCAGAGTCCCCCCCCTGTAGGTAACGCCATGCAGAGTCCCCCCCTGTAGGTAACGCCATGCAGAGTCCCCCCCCTGTAGGTAACGCCATGCATCCCCTATCCGCAGGATAGGGGATACATGTGCGATCACTGGCAGCGATAGGGAGAACGGGGGTCCGAAAGTCCCCTGAAGTTCCCCAATGCACAGAGAATAATAACACACAAAATATATTTACCAACTTAGATCTATAGTAAAAAGTTGAAAAAATGACCAATAACTGTTGCTCTACATATGGCCTCGCTAGTCATAAACTGAAGCCAAAAATCGAGTTAGTCAAACGTTTAGCGCAGATTGGAAAATGGGCAATGACAAAAACGGTCCGTGTCTTCATACTGTATCTCATTTCACTTCTTAAAGGGGTTTCCCTTTAACTTATGTTCTGGCATGGCAATAAAACCTCAGAAAATCACTTTGGAGGCATCCATGAGCTGGGTTGGCCACTGTGTTCTATGATGGGGTACCTAATAATGGGCATAAACTCATCATTTCAGTGCGGCATTGAGATCTGCATAACTTCATAGCGCTATTTCTGAAATGCTATCAATGACCCGATCACCGATGTAGTAATGCAATTAATTATTGGTACTACCCCTTTACATTTCAGAAGATCAGGGAAGTTTTATAAGGATTATTAAAGTTGTCCTCTGACATGTCATTGAGAATTATTTGCTATTTTTTTTATTGCTTCAATGCATCTAAAATAAAAAAACAACAAATAGTCTTGTACCATTTGTGTATACAGCTCCTATGCAAAATGATGTGTCCCCATGTCAATAAACTAAAACTACCCTGTGCAGTTGAGTCCTTTACTCATGTGATATTTCACCCCCTCTTCTTGCTACCTATAAACTGTTCCAGAGGGGTCAGACAGAAGATAACACATGACTGCAGGATCAGACTACACACAAGGTTTGTTTGTAGTCTGTAGCCATGAACACACAGATTTGCAAAGGAGATGTATACACAAATCGGTAGAATGTATTTTTTATTTAGGGCTATTTGCAGTGCTTTATTTTGAAATGATCTGAAGTGAACATACCCTTTAAAGTCAGTGACCCAAATTAGCTGCCCTGCTCTTAAAGGGGCAGGATCAGACATTAAATATTAAATATTCATATCCGTTTTGTAGCCATCTATTAATCTATGCAATGGCAGAAAAATAACAGCGCTTCAAATCTTATAGAAAGTGATAAAGAAAGACAAGCCAAAGACAGATTTCCCTACAGACATCGCCCTGATCACATATTATTAATGGACATCATTAAATAAGGAACATTCAAGCATTTCTGTTGTATCAATGGGGGAATCGTCTAAAAGAGCACCTATGGGATCGCAAGAGGAGGGCTTTCTGTCGAGCCGTACATTCTGAAACACTTGGTAATCACTCATTCCTCCTGGTTAACAAGGGGGCAAATTCCTTGGTTTGCAATTTTTGAAAAAAAATATTTAAAAAATAAATGATGTGCCACATTGAAAATTAACATGAGGAAATGCACACGACTTCTTCTTGATCACTGTGTTTCCTGAGCTCTCATTACAGTGATGAACTAAAGGAAACAGCAAAAAGTCTTAGTGTTCCCGAGAGGGATTGATTTTGTCTTGTTGCTGGCTGTATCTTCATTAAACACTAGAGTGCAGTTTCTGCAAAAAAAGACTGGATGGATGAATAGGACTCGATCCTGTGGACGTCAGCCAGCTAAAGCCCACCCTTCCAGTTCCTGAAACAAACATCTTCTCAGTATTACGCACACAGCACGTGCATTGTTGCATTGAGAAACCTCAGCAGCCAATTATATTCTTTTAAAAGGATTTATCATGTATTTAGGATTATAGAAGCACCCATACAGGAGGCACACACATCCTTCTTGCATCATCTATATACACAGTAAAGCAGGGTGTGTGGCCTTTATGGCAGAGGCAATAAATGGGAGTAAATGGACAGAAAAGTGTCCATAGGCTAATACAGTCTCCAAGAAGATAGAGAATACTGCTCCTCCCCCAGAGATGGAGTGACAGGGGAGATGCATACCGAGCCTAGGGCTTTTTTCACACTGCGTTTATTGTGCTCCGTTTGATGTATATGCCAGAAAAAGCTTCAGACGTATACATTAAACGAAGGGTGTAACGGATGTCTAACAGGGCATCTGTCACCCATAAACTATAATGGCATTTGTTTAACAGATACCTTATAAAAAAGGTCATGACTCTTTTAATGACCTATACATTAAACGGATACTATTAGAGTCTATGAATGACAAATGCCACTGTTAGGCATCAGTTTAACGCATCCGTCACCCATAGGCTATAATGGCATCCGTTTCCTGGAACACGTCCTGAAAAGGTCATGACATATTTGTTTAACGAATGCCTGCAACGAATGCTATATAGTCTCACATTTAAACAAAATGTATACATTTTTTTCCAGGATACCTTTGGATAGAATAGCGTAGTCTATGATGCTATTCTAAAGTGCAAAAAAAACAACAATACGTTATATCTGACATTTACCACCCAGTGGAAACCAAAAGAACATTGGACTCTGTCAGTATAATAGAAGCTTATGAATATGTTTAACAAATGTGCCAGGAGCTTTCCTGACGCATAAGTGAAACGTATAGGAAAATATAGTATGAAATGGGCCTGATCTGGGTGTATAGTATATAGTGCTGCTATACTAAATATATACTATACTAAATGTATCTAGGCCTCCGGCAGTACAATAGACCTGGATTTGTGACTCAATTTCTTTCCCCATATTGATATTGAGTTGACTCTACTGACCTGTCTTAGTCTACACAGCAAAGCTGAAAGTGAGTTACAGAAAATGTCGACCTGTTCTGCGTACTCCAGTGGCCAGTGCGAGAACTCGAATATTTTCAGAAAAAAAGCGAGAACATTTAAATGTTTATAGTAAAAACCTAATGATACATTTTCTTTAATGCATCAGAGAGAATCAAGAACTTGTTGATAGCACTGAAAATGCAAATATCTATTCTATTGTCTTTGTTAGTGATTTATGGAATGATTATTGCAACAGATATTGTATATTCTTCATAAAATCCTGGGTGAATAAAGAAATCCTTCAGCCAGGTGAAGAATATAAATTTATAGAAGCTAGGTTTCGGGCAAACCATACACGATCTTTGCTTTCTTAAGAAGCCCAATAGGGACACAAACTGGTAATCTCATTCTATAAAGCTATACACCAACCAGCTGTTAACCGTATATTCATGTAAGATGCATATATTGTAGAGGGCAATGGTTCAGGAGTATTGACAGGCCGTTACGAGATGACAGGCAAACTGTGCCGGAAACACAAGTATTATAATTAGAGAGATAGACAGGTACTGTATATAGTCCTGGAATTGTAATTCTATATTCCATATATTTTATTGTTGGGAACATGGACGAGGGTTAATCCAAGATCATAAAACCTGCAATCTTTGACATTTCTAGAGCAAAAGAATTGAATGAATAGAAAACAGATGTATAATATCCTGGGTGATGGGGACACAGCTTCCACCCACAGCGAGAGGTAATAATTTTTCACAATAATGGGGGTACATTCTATTTTAGCAGCAGACTACAAATCCTTAAAAACTTTGTGTGTATATATATATATATATATATATATATATATATATATATATATATATATAGTCACATAGAAATGTGTATGTACCACTTTGTGGAGGAGGGGCATTTGAATAAGGAAGGTTTAGCTTCGTGCTTGTTTTACACAGAGGCTCCTCGGAAACACTGCAAAATCTGTAACCTGTCATTTATAGTACTGGTCCTCTCATATGGGGCAGAGTAACCTTTTGGATACCCTCAGGCTTTAGGTGCGACTACAACCTTTGAACATCCTGTAGTTCTGCCCCTGGCTTTACCCTCCCTTATGTACAATACATTTTTCATTCTCCTCCTTTTGAACAACATAGTTATACAGTGCAAACGAAAAAAGACGTATGCCCATCCAGTTCAACCAATGGATGGGAGAAAGGCAAGGGATATGGGTATACTTTACAACTTTTGTTTTACCCGTATTGATCTAGAGAAGGGGTCAGCAACCAGTGACACTGGTGCCATAGCCGGCACGTGGGGCATGGTCTGCTGGCACACTTCCCTCTCTCGATGTCCAGCAGCGCTGATCACCAGTGCTTCATTGTGTTTGTCGCTGCTGAACAGTTGGCAAGCACACAATGTAGCACTGCTCTTTCTCATGGTGTTCAGCGTGGCCAGGCACATAATGAAGCGCTGTTCTCTCCGGTGGTCAGCGCTGCAAAGATTGAGTTCAGTAACCGCTCTGTAAAAGAAAAAGTTAGCAAATGTTGGTAGCTCTCTCTCTTATTTACACCCCCCCCTTCAAGCTGGTGTTCAGTAGCCGTGGTCTCTCCTATGTTCTGGTGTTTGCTTGCCGCGGTCTCTCCTGTGAACACCTTCCAGCTGGTCTTCAGTTGCCGCAGTCTCTCCTGTGTGCAGCCCCCCCAAGCTGGTGTTCAGAATTCGCTGTGTCTCCTATTTGCACCCCCCAAATCTGGTGTTCAGCTATCAGTTTCTCTCGTGTGTGTCTCGCCCCCAAGCTGATATTCAGTAGCAGTGGTCTCTCCTATGTGCACTCCTCCTCCAGCTGGTGTTCAGTAGCCGCGGTCTCTCTTGTGTCCCCTCTCCAGCTCAGTAGCCTTGTATGCACCACAAATGGATCTTCTTTGCAAAGTAAGTCAGGGACAAGGGTGAAATTAAATGAAAAAGGGTTACACTGAAATGTAAGTTTAACTAACTGAATAATTGGTTTGTCACACTCCTGGTAACATTGTGTCTTGTATGACTTTCATGTTTGCATGGCACACTGAGTACTACATTGATTTTTTTATTTTTATGGCATGCTATACAAAAAAGGTTGCCTACTTCTTAAAGGGGTTGTCCCACAAAACACATGTATCGCCTATCCGAAAGTCACCCCAAGTGCTCAATGAGAAGTGTTCAGACCCCCAGCGGATACATGTGTTTTGTGGGACAACCCCTTTAACTAGAGAGAAGCATAAAAAATAACCCATAAGGCATGAAACAATTTGCCCTAAAAAAGGAAAATGTCCCTCCTGATTCCAAGTGGCGATCAAATTGGATCAACATTCAAACAAGAATTCTGTACAATCGCATTGTATTTGTGACAAACTTGTATCCTTGCTGGGGAATTACTAGAAGTGTGTTTGTAGTAACTGTGTTTACTAGTCCATTTGCATGAATGACTTACAGCATATACAGAAGTAGTACAACTGAGTTTGTAATTTAGCACATATCGTGATGTATTACCGGTGGGACTGAAGATAAACCTAGTGCATGATCTTTACTCTGAAACTTCAATGCGCAAATGATACAGCCTTAGGTCTTATGTACGTGTCTTAGCCGTGTTCACGGAGACGCAGAGTCCCTACAGCTCCATACCACGGAGTACTCACTTCTCTGTACCATGGAGCTGTGGGCCCTCCGCTGCCTTAAGGTTCTCTATATGGCCGCTCTATTACAGGAGACTTCTATGGGAGAAAACCTCTGTATGTAATCGGAGGCATTTGGAGATATAGCATAGCATGGTCTCATAGAAGTCTATAGGTGCCGTATCAAGGCTTCGTGCTACTCGGCGGGTGTATAGAGCCTTAATAAGGTGGTGTACATGAGGCCTAAAAGAAGTAAAAGATACAATCAGTTCTGCTACATCTAACACCACATAATGACACATTATGACACCACAGAGTAATTTCTTTAGTGCAAGCGTATATAACTTATTATTATTATTTTGCTTGAATTTCCAACATGCCTATAGACTGGAGATCCCCCATTAGCATTGTGTGAGGTTAACCTCTTAGGAAATTCCCCTACCACCTTCTTTATATGGGTCAGTCAAGCATTGAATGTAACCCAACCATTGAGTTAGTAACGACTCATTGTTCCTGTACCAGAGAAAGTCATCTCATCTGGCATGGCATTAACCTTTTTGTGCCCAATAGATTAAAAGACATGTAGGAAACTCAACAGGCCCAATCCATTTGACACTGAAGCACAATTGTCGTCGAACTATAAAAATGCTGAAATTAGTGACCTCATCCTGTGTAATTGACGTCCAAATGCAAAGTAATGACTTTAATGACTATGTCCCCGGTTGAAGTCTCCATGCCAGGTAGCTCTCCCTATTGACAGAGGTAATTGTCACTGATCAGTAAATTAAGCAGTCCTTTGTAACTGATCTGTAAAGATGGGGAATCTGACCTAATGCGCCGTTGTGTGCAGTAAAAAGAGCGCGGTGTCAACTGTCATTAAAGATCAGATACACGAGGTATCGCCTGCCAGTATTGTGGGGTTCAAAGAGTGGACATGGTAATGGACTATTCGTAGTCTTACCTCATTTATTGTAAAATGTCATGGAAGAAAGTGGGCCTGTTAATATTTTACAAGTGTAATACTCTCTCATGTACATTCTTTTGTGAAAGGGATTAAATGATGCCTATCATCAGGATCAATAATTAATACCAGTTAAGGTTAATGTTACCCTAATGGGTACAAATAATTTTGCAAATTTGTTTTATATAATTTATTTAATTGGAATGTGTTGCGAAAAATGTTCTGCTTAATTCACCTAATTTGCCACCAATGTGTAAACCAATGATCTGATTTTATATAGTGAAAAAAACTCGTCCTATACTTTTCCACCGGATTTACAAATGACAGATCACAAATTCATAAATAAGTAAACGTAAAATCCGGTGGATTAATATATTCTTCTTTGGATAATTCCTTTTTGTTAGAAGGGTCCCTCAACGTTAAAATGATCACAGGATGTCCTGCTATTGGGATCTCCAGCGATCAGTTGTAATCTGTGAGGGAACCTGGGAGCAAGTGTTTGATTTCCCTGCAGCGCCACCACAGGGGAAATTCAACATTACACATTTTCAAATGAAATCAATAGACTGTGTAATGCACAAAAGGGTTAGATCCTCAAGAGCGAGGGATGTTCTTTATAGTAGTCTTTACCCTGCCTAATAGTTAAGGGTCCTGATTGGGACACCACCTCTATAAATAGGGAATTCGAATATGGCTTTTCTAAACCAGACAACCCCTTTAAAGATATATGTACTTGTGGCCTTATTACATATATATTGCCCTTGACGCTCAAACCCAAAATACACAGTCGACTCTATAGAATAGAAAAGTTTTATTTGGTCATTTAAAAACAAAATCGGCAGGATAATATCCTAGTACAGAGGAAGGTTCAATGGTGTGGATAGCCTACGCGTTTGAGACGCCTCCTGCGTCCTTACTCATGGCTTCCTCTCCCTTCTTTAAACAATATGAAACATATATATGAAGAAATAAACCATACAGTCATATCTGGTCAAAGCAGAAAAAGAAGGTAATAGCATAATTTTGTAAAATCTAGGCATTGTCCAGAATTAGAACTGGAGCGAGAATAGTTTGGATTAGCAAATGAGTAGGGTAGACTTTCAAAGTACATCATTTGTAAAATGGACTCTCAACAAAGTAGAGTATTCAGTAGGTATCACCACAACCAAATGAGGACTTCTATGTCTACCATCATTTGTATTATGCTATTGCTTTGCCAGGGTCAGATGTTGCCAGGGTCAGCCTGACCTACTAGAGAACCAGGGGATTCTTTCATGGGCCTAGACTATTACACAATAATGTCCTGCAAAGTTCCAGCAGAAGACAACCCATTTGGAGCCAATCACTTGCCGGGAGGGTCTATTTCTAATGGGTTGATTGACAAATAACCTATTAGACCTTCTCGATGATATGTCCTGTGTGTACAATGATAACAAGAGTGGACGTGTAGATGTTCTGTATAGCTGACGAATGGGCCCTCCGCACCCTAGTCCAGCACTGTATACAGTATGTCTTGCCTACAGTCATAAGCATCCAGTAAAAAGTAATTCACATCTGATGTCCACTTCCACAGGGCTGAATTGCAGTCTCCATGTAAACGACGTCTGTCCTAACTTCAGCTTGCCCATTATATTTGGTGTGACAGGAGGAGTATCATAGGTCATACGTGTCACATGTAGCATGACGCAAGTGACCTAACCCTCGTTTGGACATGGCCGCAATGTCTGTAGCGGACTCGGGGGCCATTGATGATGGCTGCAGATGTTAAAAGCATGTTTGCGCTAACATCCGGAGAGATATTTTCATCTCGCCAGTAATAACCAGCTGCCTGCTCTATCCCTTGTTACTGTGTACGCTACTTAGAAGCATTGCAGGGAAATAGATTTTGACAGGTCTGGAAAGCTGCCAGTTACTTTAGTAATCCTCTTGTACATGGGACGAGCATATAAAAAGATGTAATATAGCAGATAACGTAGGCACTGACGCTGGCCTTCTGCATTTCATACTGGAAATTCACATAGTATATAAAGTACGCATTTTGTATGTGTATGGGCACGTGTCATACTGTCTCACTGAATGCAAGTTTTGCTACTGAATTTTTCATCAGTCTTTTCATCTGCACTCTGAGCATGTATTATGTACAGGGCAATGAGCAGGGTTACTATAGCTGGGAGAACAATGAGAAAACATTTGTTTAAAATAAGCATCTTGTGTCTTGATATTTCTACATTTATATTCTTTATGGTTTTTGGTTATAGAGATGTTTCCGCTTCCTAGTATAACTGGAAAAAGGAGAATCCATATCATTAAAGCAGGCTGTAAATAGGAGGGTTTGCCGCCAATGTAATCTGGAGACTTGTCGTTCAACAGCGCCACTCTTGTCCGTTGCCTCTGTCTGGTATTGCAGCTTGGCTCTATTCACTTGAATGGAGATGATCAGCAATAACAGATAAAGCCCGTGGAGAAGGTGGCACTGTTTTTGGAAAAAAATAAAAAGACCCTTTTTTTCTAACCCTGGAAACCTCTTTAACGGGGCATACACTCAATATGGTTTCCACTTTTGTAAACACTAAATTCTATGAATTGCAACACATTTTTTTGTTCTGATATAGGAGTATGGAAATACTGCTCTAGGCAAAATTGATGCGCTGTGATAGGCCTAGTGCAGGGCTTACGCCTCATGCACACGACCGAGTGTGCCGTCCGAGTCCCGTCAGTGATCCGAGGAAAGATAGGACATGTTCTATCTTTCCTCTGATCGGAGACTCGGACCATTTTTCACGGACCCGATTCACCTGCTAAAGTGAATAGGTCCGTGAAGACTATCGGATGCCATTCGGATTTCGTCAAAAATGGCCCGAGTGGCACAACCGTCGTGTGTAAGAGGCATTAGGGAGACGGAGTGGAAGACAACCGGATAGTCCCCCTGGCGCAGTATGAGGTCTGGAAGTTCCAATCTCCATTCAGGATAAACCACCAATTTCTTAAAGTTTAATCCAAATGATTTTTAATTTGCACATAGAAACACAAAAGCACGGCGTAAGGGGCCGATGTGCCGGCTCACCTCCACACACTTGATCAGCTGATGCAAAAAATAAATAATAAACTGCTTTCTACATATATATATTTTTTCTATGAATGTAAATATATTTACACATGTATATTACCCCTCACTGTCTATATTTATAAGTTGGGCTGTGTAAAAGGACCCTTAGACATATGCACCGGCCAATGCAAAAGTATTCAACCCTCTAAAAAAGTTGACAGATTTGTCTTAAAAAAAAAAGATAAAAAAGGCATTAGCACAGATTGCTCCAGCCAACAGGGCCCTCAACCTACCATCATGGTGGTTATTACTATTGCCTTGTAGTGCTAGAGTCTTGGGTTTAAATCCAACATAGGGCAAAATATACATGGAGTTTTTATCCTCTCCCCATGTTTGCTTGGGTTTCTTCCGGGTACTCCGGTTTTCTCCCACACTCCAAAAAAATTATACAGATAGGGGATTGTGAGCCCTATTGTGGACAGTGAGTGATGACAACTTCTGTAAAGCCCTGCGTAATATGCTGGCGCTATATATAAGATACAGAATAAATACTATTTGCCATTTATAATACTGACATTTTCTTAGATACCTAGAGGGTTTTTTTGGCCTTCTCACACACCAGGGCTGGGCGCCATTGCTACCTCTGAAGCCCATATAGCTATGCCCCGAAAATGATGCACGATAGTTGGGGGACCCTTCTACCAAGCTTGCATTGTGGCCCAGGACCTTCAAGTTACGCATCTCCTATCCAGTGTTATTGTTTTGTTTTGTTGTTTTTTTTAAATTCAAACTTGTAATTTCAATCCCCATCAGCGTATTCACTTTACTCTGCCCTTCTACTCTATAACAATTGACCTAATACAGAGAAGTGCCCTCTTACAATAGATAGCTATAAAGGTATATATGGGCAGAAGAATGAAATGCAGAGCCCTTTTATTATTACGGCGCCATCATCGCATTGTGTTCTGCTGGTTCATTTCGCTTGCTCCTTATGGTTGAAGTAAAGCATTTACACTTTCCAGTTTTTCCGTAAATAAATTATGTACTGCAGTCATGTACCAGTAATCTGTGGGTTATCAAAGCCAAATTCTTCTTTCTAAACTCCCTTGATCATACTCACATGAATCATTATGTGGGCACTTATCAAACTGACGTAAAACGACTGTCCAGTCAGGAGCTCAAAAATCATATGTCATAAGTCAGTACCTATAAGTTATGCTTACCTGCTATTTATTTTCTTTGGATCTTCCTTCTTGGCTGCTTTTAAGCTCTGTGATCTGTGACTACAGTTTGGCTATAGTGCCTACAGGGAGACTGCAGTAGTCTGAAACATACCTCCTGTCTTATGATTGGTTCAGGCTGCTGCTCTCTCCCTCCCCCTGCAGCTCTGCCTCTTCAGATTGGCTGCTGTGTATAAACACTAGTCTATCACATGATCAGGGCCGGCTCCAGGTTTATGTGGGCCCTTGGCTGACACAGACTTAGTGGGCCACTTTGTGGGGCAGCTCACGGTGGCAGTAAAGTGCCACACAGCCCCCCCAGGTAGTGTCACACAGCTCCCCCTCCCAGGTATTGCCACACAGCCCCCCTCCCGGGTAGTGCCACACAGCCCCCCTCAGGTACCCATCCCTGGTAGTGCCACACAGCCCCCCCTCCCAGGTAGTGCCACACAGCCCCCCCTGGTAGTGCTACACAGCCCCCCCTCCCGGGTAGTGGTGCACAGCCCCCCCTCTGGTACCCATCCCTGGTAGTGCCACACAGCCTTTGGGACTCCCTCTAGGAGTAGAACCCCCAACCAGACCATTGCTGACGCTCTGGCTGGGGATTCTACTTCAGGAGGAGCCCCTAACGTCACTGTCCACATATGGACAGTGATGTCAGGGGCAACCCCAGAGCCATAGTCCCGGGCGGAGCCTTTACTAGCACTCTGCCTGGGACTCCTGCTCTGCTCCTGACATCACTATCCATATATGGACAGTAATGTGAGGAGCAGAGCTGAAGTCCCGGGCAGAGCACTAGTAAAGGCTCTGCTCTGGGACTCCGTCTCTGGGGAAGCCCCTGACATCACTGTCCATATATGGATAGTGATGTCAGGGCCAATCCCAGAGCCAAAGTCCCGGGCAGAGCACTACTAGCACTCTGCCTGGGACACTGCTCTGCTCCTGACATCACTGCCCATATAGCAGAGCTGCTTTTAGCGCTCTGCCTGGTACTCCTTCTCTCCTCCTGACATCAGTGTCCATATATGGACAGTGATGTCAGGGGGAACCCCAGAGTCGGAGTCCCGGGCAGAGCACTACTAGCACTCTGCCTTGGAGTCTGTAGCCTAGTAAATGGCAGAGTAGGGAGCTACCTCCCTGCTCTGCCATAGTGTTCAATAGTATCTGCATCCTAAGGATGCAGATTCTATTGAATGTGCTTGTAGAAGAAGGAAGGGTTAATTTTTAAAATGTAACCTTTAATAATGTCCATATAAAAATATCAATATAGTATAGTTATACTGTTGAGTTTCTCAGACATACACAACATACTCTATTCACAGTGATGTATAGAGGGTTCCAGTTTCTTGTATATATAGCAGAGTAATAAGCTTGGATCATGCACGTTTGCACAATGGCATTCTGTCTGTCCCTTAAGCCTCACACTCAGCCTTCACTGTTGACAACGTAATGTACACAATAACTATACAGTAATGCACACCTAGTTATGGAAGCTTTAAGCCAATAGGGATAAAGCTGAAGGAATCCCTGTTTACATACCATGAATCCGGCCCACTGGGAGGGAACGAGGATGTGATGTCAATGCGAGACTGATGATTCATCAGTGCTCGCGACTGATTGGATGTCCGATGACCGATCCCCCAGAAGGGGCGGGGCGATCGGACATACAAAAGGAGTGCGGTCAGAAGCACTCACTGCCACTGCCAAGTGATCTGCTATGCTACTATGCTCAATATCTCCCTGACGAACCAGCGTATAACTGGGGAAACGCGTTGGAGCACTAGCTTTAGCTATGCAATTTTAGGGATAGGTTCCGGAGACAACGGGGTCGTTCTTTTCAGAACGGGTGCCCGTTACGTTGTCAACAGTGAGGGCTGAGTGTGAGGCTTAAGGGACAGACAGAATGCCATTGTGCAAACGTGCATGATCCAAGCTTACTCTGCTATATATATAGGAAACTGGAACCCTCTATACATCACTGTGAATAGAGTAGGTTGTGTATGTCTGAGAAACTCATCAGTATAACTATACTATATTGATTTTCCATTGTTATATGGACATTATTAAAGATTAAATTTTAAATATTAACCCTTCCTTCTTCTACAAGCTTGTAATTTGGAAGGTACAACGGGAACCAGCCCGTCGGTTATTAACTGGGAATAATCAATTTCTATTGAATGTGGCGTCGCTACCGCTGTAGCAGCAATAGCGGCTGATAGCGGGGCCAATGGGGATGGGGGGTCCGTGACGCCAGGCAGCATAGGCCTGCTCATGCCCTGTAGTGGCTGCTACACTGGTAGTTACGCCGCCACCTAGACAGGGGCACCCTCTTGAAGCAGAATCCCCGGCAAGAGAGTATCGGCAGCACTCTGGCCGGGGATTCCACTTCTGAGGAAGCCAAGACGGCAGCGTCAGCACCCGGCGGCCGAGTGGGCCCCCCGAACGGGCAGTGGGCACTTGCACGGGTTCGCAAGGTGCTGACGCCGACCCTGCACATGATCACTAGGAAGTCCGTGCATGAAGAGTTTATTTCCATTAATCAAAGACAGAATGATTATAAAGTACAGATGACTAAACCACCTGTGAGAAAAACATGATTTTTAGGTGATTGCCACACATATACCGAGGGGAATGAGGCTTAGTAAGGGTGGGCCTTGAAAGTCTTTTTGACATCACTCTATGTGCAGTCCACAGTGGTCCACATTGAGTGTTAATCTGCTGCCCCTGATGTTAGGGAATCTATGCTGTAAACAAGTTACTATCATGTGAGCCCTCTCGGAGGATCTTATTAGCTGAGGGGGTCTCGATTTTAGGTCATTTGCATACTGTAGAGGAAAATAAATGCCCCATGATTGGAGGGTTATCGCTCCATGTAGTGGGAGGTGGAGCACCCACAGGCTTGTATTTCTTAGACCTAACATCAGCGTTCTGATCTCTTGACAGACGTCCCCTAAAAAATGTCTAATTAAGATCTGTTCATAAAATGTTAGGTTTTTTTAATAACTTGTTTGGGGCCGTTATATTAGTAACACCCACATCTTTACTACATTACTGGTGCAGACAGTGCAGCAAGATGTGTGTTCTTTATGGCATCAGCAATGGACAGGACTAATGGGACTGAACATGACCCCTATGATCATACATTCTCCAGGAATAGGAGGATTATGGGCCTAGACAGTAAGACAAGGAAGCTCCATAGACAAGTCTCCTCCTCTCCTGCAGTGATACAGAGCAGATGATGTGTATCCACTTCCCATATGCAAGTCTCTTGTTTTAATCCTGCCTATCTAGTCTCCAGCAGTACAAAAGATTTGTTGTTAAGTCATTATAACCGCACCATCTAGTGATAACAGAAAATCCAGTATATGCAATTGGAGTCTACATCTATTGTGTCTAGTGATTAGTGGGAAATCAGAAATATTTCAGAATTGATTAAAAGCCCTTTTACACTGGCCAATTATCGGGCAAACGAGCATTCACAGAGCGTTTGTTCCCGATAATTGCTCTTTGTAAACAGGGCAACGATCAGCTGATGAACAAGCAAACGCTCGTCCATTGGCTGATTGCATAGTTTTAAACGCCTAAACTATTATCGTTGTCGGTAGGACATCTCCCTGTGGGAGATGCGCTGACGACATGATAATAATGTATGGGGACGAGTGATCAGGGTAACGACCGTTCCTTCCCATACTAGCTCCTTGTGAAAGAAGCAAACGAGCACCGATCAACAAGCGGTCTCGTTGATCGGCACTCGTTTACACGGCCCACGTCGGGCTGTGTAATATTACCGATAGATAGATAGATAGATAGATAGATAGATAGATAGATAGATAGATAGATAGATAGATAGATAGATAGATAGATAGATAGATAGATAGATAGATATGAGATAGATAGATAGATAGATAGATAGATAGATAGATAGATAGATAGATAGATAGATAGATAGACAGATGATAGATAGATAGATAGATAGATAGATAGATAGATAGATAGATAGATAGATAGATAGATAGATAGATAGATAGATAGATGATATATAAGACAAAAAATAGGCAGCACTCCGTTCAGGTAGAGGTGAAAAAAGAGGGTACTTTTATTGTCCCATAAACAGTGGCAACGTTTCAGCTCCTTCCACTGGAGCCTTTCTCAAGCTTGAGAAAGGCTCCAGTGGAAGGAGCTGAAACGTTGCCACTGTTTATGGGACAATAAAAGTACCCTCTTTTTTCACCTCTACCTGAACGGAGTGCTGCCTATTTTTTGTCTTATATACCATTGGGATTGTGGTCTTATCCCGTTGGCTTGCACCCACAGCATACCGGTGCGGCTGGATCCATTTGTTTTTCTAGATAGATGATAGATAGATAGATAGATAGATAGATAGATAGATAGATAGATAGATAGATAGATAGATAGATAGATAGATATGAGAGATAGATATTTAGTAGAGACAGAATAGATATTGTCAAGTTGGGAGCCAGTCATATACTTAAAGGGGTTGCATAAGATTAGAAAAAAGGTCTGGTTTTTTTTTTTTTTTTTCCAGAAACAGCTCCACCCTTGTCTATAGGTTGTATCTGGAATTGCATCTCAGCCCTTTCAAGTGAATAGGATTGAGCTGTAATACCACACACAGCCAGTGGACAAGAGTAGAGTTGTGCCTGGAAAAACAGCAGATCTTTTTTAATTTCACACAGTCCCATTAAAGATTTTTAAGCGGGGACCCCCCTGTATGACATCCATATGGTCATTATACGTCCATTATATGTCCATCTTGAAGATAACCAGTAGCTGAATCAATATAGATTGGTAATTGGTTTCTATCCGCCGTAAGACAGAAGGACGACTCCATATTGATTTATTTTACATTTAATGTGACTATTATATATGAATGCAAACCAAACCAACCAACGTTCCCTGTTATCACGGTCAGAATTTCCCAATTTCGCAGTCTTTGAATGTGTAATACATTTGCTACCTAAAGCTTCATTTAGCGAAAGAACACGGCCAAAAATACAATGACCAGAATGGAATTGGTAATAAAACATACAAAAGATCTTAGGAATTAAAAAGCTGCATATTCTGTATATTAATACGGCATTAAATGGAAAAACACCAGTGAAGGAAATCCAACAATTGGCAGGAAATTCTAGATCAGAATTTCATAATGTCCTGTCAGTTTTTCCTTCTACAGTCGGCTCTGATAGGAGCTTTTTAATATCCGCCTGGCAGAAACCCCAACATGAAAGTTAAATGTGTAATTTAAGATGATACAGAAGTCAGAAAATAATGTATTGCGGAGAGGAAAAAAAAACCTTTGTGGGGGGAGAATGAGTATGAGCGTATTATACGGACTAATCTGCTAATGCCTGTTCTGTCACTGCTACCAGAGAACGGCTTTTGCACAGTCAATTTGGAAGAGGACAGCTTTTTTTTTTATTCTTGAATTTTTGGAGACGTATTTTTTTTAAAGGCGCATTAAGTCTATTGATTGTGTAGTTGCCTGCAATTTAGTGTTCCCTGTTATCAGCCATTTCAGTATAGGGGGAGGTTAAGGCTGGAGTCACATGAGCACATTAACGTCCGTAATGGACGGAACGTATTTCATCCGCAAGTCCCGGACCGAACTCAGTGCAGGGAGCCGGGCTCCTAGCATCATAGTTATGTACGATGCTAGGAGTCCCTGCCTCGCTGCAGTACAACTGTCCCGTACTGTAATCATGTTTTCAGTACGGGACAGTAGTTCCACGGAGAGGCAGGGACTCCTAGCGTCGTACATAACTATGATGCTAGGAGCCCGGCTCCCTGCAGTGTGTTCGGTCCGGGACTTGCGGACGAAATACGTTCCGTCCATTACGGACGTAACGTGCTCGTGTGAATCCAGCCTGACTGTTGTGATTTTCAATGGGATGAATGAATCTCTGCCTCATGATCACAACTTAATCTCTCATATCTCCCGTTCCAACAACCTCAACATTTTGGATCCAACGTAGGCCGTGTAAACGAGCACCGATCAATGAGACTGCTCGCTGATCGACGCTCGTTTTCTCCTATCACACAAAGCAATGATTGCTTATGTATAGGGACGAGCGCTCTTTACTCCGGTCCCTCGTCTCCATACATTTTCATCATGTCGGCAGCGCATCTCGCTGATTACACGTGTGACGCCGACTACGATGATTTTTAATGCTGCATAAAAGAGCAGATCAGCCAATGAACAAACGTTTGCTGCTCGTTCATCGGCTGATCGTTGACCGATCACTGGCACATGTAATAGGGCCTTAACATACGATGCTGATATCTGAGCTGCATTTTTATATTCTGTGGGTTTTAGGTATAGTGGCCCTTTTTAAAAAAAAAAATGCCAAGCAATGCAAAATATGCATTAAATACATATGTCCTAAAACAGGAGATATAAATCTTTTGCAGCGGTGCATGATGTAAACCATCTTTTAGGCATTTTTATAATTCTGTGTCATGCCCCGCCCCCTCAGACCCTGCATCGGGTTTAAGAGTGTATAATTTTTGCCCAGTATTCCTTTAACATAAAAGGTGTTTTCCCTAATATAGTCCATCAATGTATGATAGGTGAGGGTTCCACTCCTGGGACCCCCACCGATCAGCAGATTAATAAGGTAGTTGGAGTGTCACGACCCCAACATTGCAGTATCTCGCACAGTGACGTCCATGCGAGTGTGGCTGTGTGTGGTACTGCAGCTCAGCCACACTCCATTAACTCTTCCCCCACAATTCCATGTTTTGCAACATCGTTTAATGCACTTCAATTTGGGGAGACCTATATCTATGTTCATCCTAATCTTCCTGGCTCATCAATACGATTATGTGTTACTGCCCCCTCTCCTCTCATCTGCCTCCTCTGCAGACACTAGAGGCATATGGAAGGAAGCATGACTGCACATGCTTTGTTTGTGGTCTGTAACCATGGAGATACGTGGTTCTGCATAGGAGCTGTGGACATAAATGGTAGAAGATTTTACAGATCATGTTTCACGGACCCAATTCACCCGCTAAAGTGAATGGGTCCATGAAGACTATCGGGTGCCACTCGGATGCTGTCAAAAACGGCCAGAGTGGCACAACGGTCGTGTGCATGTGCATTGCCATGAAGGTATCAAACGTTGAATAAAATCCAAAACATATATATCTTACAGTCCACTACACATATCTGTTAACAAACTCTGCAGCTGACTTTTACTATTTCCTATGTAACATCCTATAACAGTTGTAGAAGAGCTGAGTTTGTCATGATGTGCCCTGATATCACAGTGGGTAAACCTACTTCATTATCTTAACTTAGGGAATTATATGCTGTACAAAAGAAAGTTGACAGGTTCAGCTCTGCTACATCTGTAACCAGACTCATGCTGTTTTGCACAATCCTCTCCTACGGCAAAACACCAGTTGGCCACTCGGAGAGCTCTTAATGCTACGATTGACTGATAAACCTTTGCCAGTCTATTTGCATAAATTCTCTTAGATTAGATGCATGAGTTCTCCGCCATTCTGCCAAATGATGGTAGAGAAACATTTACATTCAATGCTCTAACACAGGGGTGCACAAACTTTGCTGGTCCGAGGGCCACACTGCCAGATTGTACTTTTCCCAAGGTCCTACAGTAAAACACCATATGGGAAATGTATGGCGTATCAACATTACATGCCATAAATATCTTACAGGGGAGGGTTCCACCTTTGAACTCCCACCTATCCGGTAATACAGAAACAGCCCAGCATTCTGCAACTACCATAAACTACAATGGAGAAGCAGCTAGCACGGGCGCCCCTTCTCCACCTCATCCCCCTCCTCTCTGAAGAGCTGGACAGGGAATCGGGGGATATGCCATAATGGTATTGGATAGGAATACTCAAAATGTAAGAATTAGGCACAATGAATAATCTAAACCAAAACCTGCAAGGTTTGGAAAAATATATATATTCTTTGTATAAATATGACAATTATACAAGTCACTGTAAAATAGTGCAAAAAAGTTTTTTACAAAAGAGTATTCACCCCATATGAAGAAGTCCTCAGATCATTAAATCAGGCAGGTGAGATGTTGGTTAGACCAGGCTTGAAATCTGATGGACATCTGCAGAGACCGACGTGGAGGGAGAAGTGCGGCGTTAGACTACGCCAGGTGTGACGTTTCGGGGGAACCTCCCCTTTCTCAAGCGTCAAGCGTCAATCGGATAGGAATACCCCTTTAAAAGCTCACTGTGGGTTAAACTGATGCACTAGTTATGCCTAGTGCAGGGCTTGAGGGGGCAGTGAATGATTCATTCAAAGACCACCAAAGAGAGAGAATCACTCATGTGCCACCCCCTGATCTAGGCATAAAACAGTTTTGCCTGGAGTTCTCCTTTAAGTTGCTAAAATAGAACTAATGGAGCCGTGCTGTCTGTGCCCTGATGGTTGGGGGCTGCACAGAACAGCATCACGGGCCGCATGTTGCCCCGGTCCGCAGGTTCTGAACCCCTGATCTAATTAGATGTTGTTATAATCTAGACCTAGCAGGGGGTGAATAAATCTACCATATATGCCCATTCTGCCGGCGGCATACAAAGAGTAGAGGGTGCCACAGCAAAACTCAAAATAGGGCTTCACCTATTGCACATGAATACCCATATCAAGGGTGTGAAAGGCCCTTTGCTTGTTTGCTCCCCACACTTTTCCCATTTTTTATAGGACAGGCGGGCAGTTCTACCCTCTGTTTTCTAAAATTACCGGTCCTGTGGAGAGGGAGGGAGTGCCTATTTTTGGGATCCTAGCACCCGAAGGGTAATGAGATACAATCAACCTGAGCTGGGCCCCCTCTCTATATGATCCCTATAGCAGCACTGTGGGTGGATGAGACTTATACTGTGCAGAGAAACTGCTGAAAGGACTTAAGACCCTTTTTTTTCTCGGGATTGGTGGGGATATTTAGAGGTTGGAACGCTGCCAATCTTGTAGTATTGGTATATTCTAGATGGAAATTCTTCATAGTTGGCCAATCAGGGCAATTGCATTGTGTAAACCGGGCCGGGTTTTAGGGAGTGGTAAACTGGGCAATTTGTACAGGGCCTCTATTTTTTAGGGGCCCCCAAGGGTGTTGAACCCAAGAGCAAATTAAAACCACCCTGTATTATTTAGTGGTATATGGTGGTATTATTTGGGAATTAAATTGCAGAATTATGTGGGAAGAATATGGCGTTAATTGTGATTTTTAAGAGTATTATTTCAATACTACATATTTATTTGGGCACTATATGATGGTAATATGTGGGCTGTATGTTGCCGGATTATCTTAGCACTATATGGCGGTATTATATGGGCTAAAATTACCAAAAAAACCTGCCTAAAAATGACAATTGGGGGCCTAGCTTTGCCTGTTCCCCAGGGTCCCATTTTTTATATTATTGACCCGATTTCTAATGCTGATATCGCTAAGGGAATATTCGCTAAGGGGATATTCTGAGAATCTCCCTTGATGCAATTTACATATCATGACTTCTAGTCTCTTTCCCGTTTTTGTACAGCACCGCAGAAAAAGAATATAAATAATAGCAATAAATCCTATATAATCACATGTAACATTATACACACATATTTCCATAGCACGGCACTTTGTGAAGATCCTTGGTAGCAGTTTACCTGTTCAATTTTAGTGAAATGAACCCTTACACTCCTCCCTGCTGTTTTTATAATAGAATATGGTTGTGAAACACAACGGGATATTTTTCTTCAGAATCATTCATGGAAAAATAAAAGACCATATTTACCCACATAGGGACAACGTAAATATAACTCAATAAGAACCGAGGGGTTATTACGTGTAGAATAAACATGAACGTAAACATTATTAACTAATTATGTTGAAGATTGTGGGGGGAGGAGGTATAACTAACGCAATAATTAAAAGGGAAAAGAGATCATATAGCCTGGATGAAATGCCCATATTGGTGCCCAAAATGTAGCCGTAAAAAATGATATGGGGGGGATTTTCTTAAAGTGCGTGTTAAGTCTTGTGAAAATGTAAAACTGGATCGTATAATGAAAAATGATGCAACTTTTTAATATTCTTTGTGTTTTTACTTCCTCACTGTTTTCAATACTTTATGCTTGCTGTCAGTGAATGGAAATGTGCAGTTTAGATTTTGAGGACAAAAAGTTGATATTTGTTGGATAGAAAACGTATCTACATGTTTATATCTATTGAACATACTTATGTTAAATGTAGGTAGGGCTTTAGTATTAGAGCATGGGAGTGGTGGCAGAACAAAAGATCAGATGCAGCGGAGATCTCCTAAAGCTGAAACTGCACTAAAAATTATCTAATGTTATCGCTCCTGATGAATGCTGAATTAAAATAATCTTCCAGATAAACCTGACACACTGTGTTATGTCTAGTGCAGAGTCTGAGGGGCGGAGCATGACACAGGGATTAAAAGAACACCTAGTGAGAATACATGTGTCATGCCCCGCCCCTCAGGCCCTGCACTAGGCGTAACCTAGTGTATCCGGTTTTTCTGGAGTGTTTTGTTAATATTTTCTTTCTGGATGGCTGGACATTGTCATTGCAGGCCACTCCATGAGATCTAAGGCCTCTGAAAATATTTTTTTCAGGGGTTCTCTGCTTTGTACAATCGCTACATGTAATAAAGGTCCCTTGATAATGAGGTAATCACACAGTGTCCCCCTGCTGGGATCCCCAGCGATCAGCTGCAATCTCTGGAGAAGCCTGGCAGTAAGCATTCAATTTCCCTGCAGCGCCTCCACAGGCAAAATAAGACATTACACACTGCTCAACATATTAATGTAATGCAGGAGAGGAGAGGTCCTCCAGAGCGAGAGACACTCTTTGTAACAGCTTTCTACTATTGCTCAGAGATGAAGATCCTGAACAGGGTACCCCATCTATTAACTCAAAATTCCCTAAGTAGGTATATGAAAATATGTTTTCCAAGCTTTTGTTAGGCCTTTAATAATGTATCCCTAAAAATTTCTAGAAATGCAGTCAAATTCAGTCAAAATATCAGTGTAATATAATATCTAAATAATGAATAATGTGTGTATATACCGTAATGCATTAAAGGTGATATCTCAATGGAACAGGCTACTTAGCATAAGGGTATCTTAGAGATGACTTAATTTCACAAACTAAACAGCCTTCCAAAAGACCTAATAAGAGTTCTGTAAAAATTGTAGCTACATCTGCACTTTGCCTAATCGAACCATCTAGCCATTCAGCAGAGCCCAAACTAGTCACATGACAAACAGACCTCCAGTCCACAAAGCAGGGGTGGGGTTTAATTTTTCTGGCCCCTTTATTAATACATTAGGGGATTATTTAGCATGTAAAATTGTATCACAAAATTGTATCATCTTTTATAGCACATCATATGGGTGTCCTAAGTAGGAGTGTATCCTGGGGATAGGTTCCAGGGGCATATTTAGGGTGTGGGCTAGCAGGGCATGTGCCTCAGGGGCTGGGCATTAAGATACAGAGCTAGCTCAGCGAACTGAATCTTTGCTCTGAATGGAGGATATCCTAGCTAGCATTCTTAAATATTCTCTCTACAATGAAGATAGGTGTGTATATATGGGCGCGCCACAAGTTGATCAAAATGTGCCCTAGGAACCTCACTATTGTAAGTAGATTCAGCAATAATGCATATTTATTTATTTATAGCGTCCAGGTGCCATTGGTGTTCGCAGAGTGCTGCCGCCATTTTCTTGTGTACTGTGTGTGTGTATGTATATGTATGTATGTATGTGTGTGTGTGTGTGTGTATACACACACACACACACACACACACACACTGGATATAAAAAGTCTACACACCCGTGTTAAAATGCCAGTTTTTGTCATGTTACAAAGTCAGTACAAGATGAATCATTTCAGTACTTTTTCCACCTTTAATGTGACCCATAATCTGTACAATTCCATTGAAAAACAAACTGAAATCATTTAGAGGGTAAAAATAAAAATAACAAAACCACAATAATGTGGTTGCGTAAGTTTGAACACCCTCTTATAATTGGGGATGTGGTTGTGTTCAGAATTAGCCAATCACATTTAAACTCATGTTAAATAGTAGTCAGTACACAGCTGCCATTACTTAAAGTGAATCTGAGTAACCCCATATAAATTTCAGCTGTACTATTTGGATTTCCTGACATTTTCTTTGTTGCATGTGACAGCAAAAGCCATGGCCGGTAAAGAGCTTACAACACATCTAAGAGATCTCATTGTTGAAAGGCATCAGTCAGGAGAAAGGTACCAAAGAATTTCCAAGGCATTAGATATACCATGGAACACAGTGAAGGCGGTCATAAAGAAGTGGATTACATTTGGCACAACAGTAACATTACCAAGAACTGGACGTCCCTCAAAACTTGATGAAAACACAAGATGAAAAATGGTCTGGGAGGCTCAAGAGGCCCACAGCAACATTAACCCCTTAATGACGCAGCCTAGTTTTGGCCTTAAGGCTCAGAGACCATTTTTCAAATCTAACGTGTCAATTTATGTGGTAATAACTCTGGAATTCTATATACTTATCCAAGCATTTCTGAGAATTTTTTTCTCGTGACACAGTGGGCTTTATGATAATGGTAAAATTTGGTCGATATATTCAGTGTTGTGCCAAATGTAATCCACTTCTTGATGACCATCTTCACTGTGTTCCATAGTATATCTAATGCCTTGGAAATTATTTGGTACCCTTCTCCTGACTGATGCCTTTCAACAATTTGATGTTGAAACCATGGTTTTTGCTGTCACATGCAACAAAGAAATGTCAGGAAAATCCTAATAGAACAGCTGTACTTTATATGGGGTTACTCAGAATCACTTTAAATAATGGCAGCTGTGTACTGACTACTACATGAGTTTAAATGTGATTTGCTAATTCTGAACACAACCACATCCCCAATTATGAGGGGGTTTTCCACACTTATGCAACCACATTATTGTAGTTTTTGTTTTTATTTTTCCCCTCTAAATGATTTCAATTTGTTTTTCAATACAATTGTACAGATTATGGGTCACATTAAAAGTGGAAAAAGTTCTGAAATGATTCATCTTGTACTGATTTTTTGACATGATAAAAACCTGCCATTTTGACAGGGGTGTGTAGACTTTTTATATCCACTGTATATATATATTTATTTTTTATTTTTTTCTGTTATGCGTCCATCTACTTGTAGAGGTAGCAGAGCCGAATCATCAGTACTGGGTACATTGGCAACATTTTTATCTTTAATACTTGAAATGTATGTGCAATACATTTAAGGATTTTATATGACCGTTATGTACGTGCATCGTATCCTGCGCTATCTGTGTCACTCAAGTGCAAGATTCTTCTACCCCTCTGTGGTTCTGCATATAGTTCAATGGTCACGTTCGGCGGCTGATTGCATGTAGTCTCCCATAGCATTAAGATTGCTCTGAATACATTTGCTCTGATTACATCCGCTCATACAGCGAGCACAAGGACGGAGGGATGTCGTAGCAGCGGGGTTCTAAATCCAAGGGACATCAAACAGGATCCATCCTAACAATTATACTGCTGTCTCAGCATTCATGCTCTTAATGGGAATTGGCTACATGGTAATTAGGACAACTTACTGCAGTAACGAGAGAATATAGCAATATACTGCTCTGTAATTCACATTTATTCGACCATAGTAAAATGAAATGCTGAATACAATTACCAACAATTTATTACAAAAGCGAAGGGAGTCTCACTTTTATATTGCTTTTTGTTTTCTGGTTTGTTTTTGGCATCACGTAATTACTGTAGATATAGTTACAGATAAGAGAAGGTCGGGTGGAGTGAGTATGTGAACTGGTTCTATTTGTAGATCTGTGATATGTGTTTTTTAGATTCCATGGTGGGGCTTTTTCCTATACGTTTGCTGAATCCTCTCACAAAAATATGGGCATGCCATATATATATATATATATATATATATATATATATATATATATATATATATACATACATACAATATAATGTATATTGTAATTTTTTATATATCTTTTCAGTACTTTTTTGTTGTATTTACATTTGTTTTATACTTTTGTTTTTTATTGTGAATTTTTTGTAGTCTAACGTGTCCCAATTAACTATTATATATCTATATATAAAGCACAATCTATGTGATATATGTGACATCTTGTTTTTCTAATTTTTATTAAATAAGCACAATATAAATTGTTCACATAAGTCGTCTGGAGAACTGTTTTTTTTGTAGGTGCATTTCTAATCTTGAGTCTCTGAGGATACCGGATAGTATAACCAGTGCACTCGGCGCCTTATTCATTGAGATATCAATATTAGAGCCGCCCATTTTTTTATCTATTCTTCAATTACCAATAAGCGGTCACTATAAAGTAAAATATTTTTTTATACATAACAGAAGCCCGTGCGAAAATTCTCATTCTGACCCCTGCAGTCACTTGTCTGGTCCCATTCTGGATGAAACTTCGGGGCGCCACATAGTCCAATCACTGTTGTAGGAGTGACATACAATGCTATTCTGTATAACGCTGTCTAAAGGGGGTTTTACACTGGGCGATTATCGTGCAGGCGAGCTTTCATATAACGCTCGTTGACGATAATTTCCCTATGTAAACACAGCAGCGATCAGTGGATGAATGAGCAAACGCTCGATCATCTGCTGATCTTATTGTTTTAAAAAAGTAAAATATTATCGTTGTCAGCAGCACATCCCCCTGTGTAAACAGGGTGACGTGCTGCCGACATGATAATAATGTATGGGAACGAGTGATCGGAGTAACGACCGCTCCTCCGCAACCATAGCTCCGTGTGACAGGAGCAAACGAGTGCCGACCAACGATGTATCGTTGCACCGGGCGATTATCGGCCGCTGTAATAGGACCTTTACACTAGTCAGGGGTGTGGCCGGGGGTGGAGCTGTCAGGACATATACCCTGGATGATGCCAACAAGCCACTGTACTAGGTATTTAGATAGAGGACTAGGGTGACAGACTGAATCTTTGCTACGTCTCTAATCTAGTAAAGACAGATTATTTAAAGACATTCTTAAAGTTTGCGAACCCAATTCTTGATTTTTCCTACATACACTCTTGGCACACTAAAGTTTTTGCTGAACTGTTGTATACCACCCATGACGAGCAAAAGGCGCCGTACTCCAACATCACTCCATAACACATTTGTCATTGTGGCGATAGTCACAATGTAGATGAGCTATTATACAATATGCTGACTTTTTACAGCCATAGAAAGAGTCATATCTTCATGTTTGCAGCCGTGTCCTCCAATAACATAATTCAATAGACAACCTTTGGTGAAGTGACATTATTTAATGTTTCCGTGCATGTCAGCGGTTCTCTTCTGTGTACGGCAACCCAGGGTTAAACACAATATCTGATAAAGAGTTCTCTTCATTCTAGAAATGTGATTTAGCTAAACACTACTCAGAAAGGCCTAAAGAAGTCTACCAAGTGCCCTCAGTCCCGATCCTGCATTATAGCTCTTGAACTTTAAAGAATCCAATTTTAGAAACATCACAAGACATTTCTCAAAACAGAATCGGAAAATGTAGTTGTGTTCTGAACGTAGGAGGGAAAAAAAAACCAGAAGTAGAATATAATACGTTTGATGGCAAAGGAACAAGTTGCAGGTCTCCTTTATAGTTGTCTTATAGAGTATTAGGTAATAGCGCTAAGCATTAGTTTAATACCCGACATCACTTGGCTAAGTTAAAGGGTATGTACGCTTTTTCAATTTAGTTTATTGCTCCAAATGTATCGGGGAAAAAAAAAGTATTTTCTAAGAGTCTTCATTTAAAAATATCCTACTGTTTTGTGTACACAGTTCTTATGCATACCTATGTGTCTCCGTAGTAACAGACTACAATCAAGCTCTGTGTGTAGACTGATTCTAGAGGTGTAGCTAGTTCTTGTGGCTGGTGTAGCATGTTCTCCTGGTGCTGGGTACACCAACATTCTTTTCTGCTGTGGCCAGGGTATTTAGATACAGGGCTAGAGCAAAAAACGAAATGTTTGTCCCAAGTGAAGGAAAGTCTACTTTCTGTCTGATCGTGCAGACCTATATTAATCCCTTCCATCTGCCTGCTCTTCTTCATAACCTACAGACTGTAGAGGAGGGAGAGGAAAAAGACCAACACATGGCAGCCCGGATCAGACTAAACACAGGTTTGTTTGTAGTTAATGACGAAGAAGACACATAGCTTTTCATAGGAGCTGTATACACCTAACGGTAGATTTTGTATCCAGACTATTCTGCTAGTTGCTTCATTTTTTTTTAGTGTGTACACATCCTTCACAGGGCAACTAAAGTTACACAACAAAACATATAAAATGAAGCATTAAATATGAAGATAAATGAGCTTTTATAACCTACAGAGCTCCAAATACCCAGTTTAGTCATAGACCTTAAATTCTCTGTGCCTACAGCTGCCACTAGGGGCAGTTTACTGCATACAGATTTATAAAGTTTCCATTGAACTCAATAATACATGTGTATACAGTAAGCTCCCCCTAGTGGTTGCTGCAGGCAGCCAGCATTTTAAATTTAACGCTATATTAAATTTTTTTTGTAAGGCCGTGCCCGTAATCATGGGCCGCAATTTTTGTGCCGTGCTCCCATACAATGTATGGAAGCACGGCCCGTAAAAATCGAAAACTAGGACATGCTCCATAATTCACGGCACGCTTCTACAGCATGGACACCCTTCCATAGTGATACGGAAAGGTGTCCGCGGCCAATAGAACCGGGCGGGTCCGTAATTGCGGTCCGCAATTACAGAGTTTTTTTTACGGTCGTCTGCTTCCCATCACACAGCATTGAGTTTTGCCCCTTAAAGTCAACATTTACTTGAACCAAATGATAAGACAATCTAGAGCTGTGGTGTGCAGCCTGGCTTGCGGCCGTCATAGCACGCTGGGAGTTGTAGTTTTGCAAGAGCTGTAAAGCAGCAGGTTGGAGAGTAAAATTCTAGAGATACATTCTTTAAGTGGTAGCCAGGAGTTGAAATGGACTGGACAGCCTTTAATAATAATAAACTACAGTCTAAAGACCTCTTTGAAATTGGATTGTGTTAGAGCTAAACGCTGGCTTATACGGCTTCTACCTGGCACCATTGATGCTTTTGATAGTAAAATATAGTGTTCCAGTAACTTATCAAATTATCTAATGTATTTATTGCCTTATTAAAAGTTTCACTAAGTTTTATAGCGGCTTATGTGAAGTATGCGGTTATGGGTCGAAGCAGCTCCTTGTGCATAGTAATAGGAAGCCATCTTATCTCATATGGGAAAATGTATGCAAGCTTCTTTAAAATACGAATTAAATAAAGTATAAAATGAAATTAATTAAACAGCTCCTGTCCATCTGTATGCAGCAATGTGAAAATGAATGACCTGCTGGGTAGGGCAGTGAAGGTGGAAGTAACAAAGAGACAACCATGACTATATCAGACCATGCTTCTGGTATGGTGCTTAGCAGAATGTGGGCATTGGACTATTAGGAAAAACCTACAGAAAATGCAAAGTCGCTTCTACATACCATCAACTCTCTTTGCACATTGATTTAGTCAAGCAGAATCAAATTTGTCAGTCACTGATGGAAAAAAAACAAAAAACGTGCGTCCAACTCAGACAAGGAAATGTATAATTTGTCCTTGGCTGTTGTTTACAGGGGGTAGATCTTTTAGGGGTGCAAGAAAGCGGACTGAGAACTATTTTTAGAGCTTAGTGAATTTTAATCGTAGAAAGAGGATACAAAGTGACTTAGCGGTGGAAAAGTTAATGGGCTATTCTAATGAGGAGTCCATCTTGAATAACTTCTGCTATTTACATATTTAATGACTTAGAGGTCACAAAGGTTGTCTGCTTTGGCTTATATCTTTTTTTTGAAAAGGGTCCCCAATTATAAGTTGATGACATTGTGTCCTAATGCTGGCCTGAAAAAAAAGGAAGAGAAAAAGATAATAAAAATACCGGGTTCAATGCCCAGTGAGACTTGATCCAAAGTCCCTTGGGTAAGATCCACATACAAGAAACGAGGCAGCACATCTAGTAAACAGGGAATTGTATTCACCCACCAATGCAATGTTGCTGGCCTGGGACCCCCAGTGATCAGCTGTGATCTTGAAACAAGTAAAATTTCCCTACAGCGCCATCACAGGGGAATTGAGGCATTGCACAGTACTCATTGATATTAGTGGTCTTTCTGTGTAATGCACTGACGTGCCAGGTCCTCCAGAGTTGGAGATACTGTTTCTAGTCCCTCTCTGCTCGGGATGATTGATTTATGAGGGTCTTGAAGGAGGGAGCCATCTCTATTAACACAGAATTCACTAACAGGGTATTTAAAAAAAAAATGTAAATATAATTTTTTTTTTTAACCAGACAACCCTTTCTACAGGTAAAACTTTGGACATGTTTACCCACTAAATGGCCCAGCAATAAATTAAATAATTTTAATCCCTCCTCATAACTAAGATTCCCTATGCCCCTTATTCGTTTAGTTGCTATTCGTTGTATTTTTTTTTACAACTCCAGGGCATCCTTTCTATGCACTGGAGCCCAAAACTGAGCTGAATAATCTAGATGAGGCCGCACAAAAGCTTTGTAAAGTGGTAATATTATAATCCCTCTCCCACGAGTCCATACCTCTTTAAATACACAACAATATTGTAATGGCGGAAGGAGGTGAAGGGAACAAGTGAGCCCTAGTCTACCCACCGCCCTGTCCCTGCCTACTTGCAACGACCCGCCCTAGGCGACGGGGTACAACTTGGCGGCGGTCCCTACGCTGACTAAGTACAAGGGGATACAAACAGGGAACAAGCAAGGGAAGGGGCAGTAGCCCACGGAACACCGTGAGGGAACGGAGTGGTGAACGAGCAGTCAGGATCAGGATGTAATGAAGTATACAAATGCAGAGCACGGAGCAGGAAGCAAGCCGGGGCAGAGCGAAGCAGGATAAGCGGGAACTGAAGCAAGGCTGAAGCACGGCAGAAGCAGGCTGGAGCAAGGCAGCAGTGGGGCCAGGAAACCAGGAAGAATCACAAGCAATGAGGAAGAGAAAACGGCAGGTATAAATGGACAGGGGGCGGAGCTAACTCCGACTGACCAGGCCGCGATAGGCTCTCCCACTCCTGAGCCTGCCACCCTGATTGGTGGGAGCAGGTGTCAGTCTAAGAGGTCTGGCCTCAGGTGTCGATTGATTAATCCTGGGAGTATCCACAGACGTAGTGCCTGGCAGATCCTTTACAAATATCCTATTGGCCTTAGAAGCAGCTGATTGACATTACATGCTGTTATTTAGTCTATGATCTACAAGTACACTCAGAAGTGACATTATTTTACTCCTTCTGCAATCAATGTATTATAAGGCACTGACTGAAGGAGAAGCAATTGTGAGAGAAATCATAGTAGTAGCCCGAGGAAGCTATGTGCTTGTGAGTGACCCAGTTAACATGAGAAATAGGTTTTTCTCTGTTTTATAACAGCACTCAGAGGAGAATAATATAGACGCTGTGACAAAGAGATGCCTTAGGTAAATTTCAGGAAAAGAAGCACCCCTGGTTATGGCCCCACCAACTGAGGAACTAATATTTGCATGTTATGTTTAAAAATGACCTATGATTAGATTATTTATTTTTTTTTCGGAAATGGCCTGTGTGTGTAAAGTGAATGATTTTCAGAGGGTTCGGAGCTCCAAATTTGATGTGTCCTCAACAGAGCTTGTAGTGGCCGATGCATAAATTACAGATAGTTAATAATACCTGTATACTGTCTCAAAATGTAAATACTTTATTCTGTATGTTTGTTTTTTTTATATACTACAAACTAAACTTAACCATACGTAGTTTGGTTACAACCAGTGACACCTAAAATGGTGACATTTATGGAAAGTAGACTTGGGGTTCTGCATTTAAGGGATAGTGATTCTATATTCTCACCAGGGATCATCATTATTTCTTAGTTATTGAACATGTTGTTCATACTCAATTCCTAGATATCTATTTGAAGTTCCTGGACATGGTGCCAGCATGCTAAGAACAGAGGAACATTGGGACAACTGAGTTACAGAAGTCATTTGGTCTATGACATTCTACAGAAGTAATCACCAACCTGTGGCTCTCCTGAAGTTGTTAAACTATAAGTTACCCATGCTGGGAGTTGTAGTTTTACAACCGCTGGAGAGCTACAGTTTAAAGACCACTGTTGTAGAGTATCATAAGACATGTGGAACTCCGTGGTATCAATGTTCTTGTGTTTTGTGGTTTGGTTTCTAGTTCCATATTCTCCTTCTTTTAATGTTGTGAACCCTGTTTTTCTATCTACCACTTGCCAGAGTAAAGTCTATGTTACTTGTCATGCTCAAGCAATTCCACTCTGTTATCATTGTTGTTTTCTTAATGATTCTTCGTTCCATTTGCTTGATATGGGCATCATGACCTTTGGTTTACTGCTTGGTTGCTGACACCAGGGCATTTGACCCAGATCTCTAAATTGATGACTATAATTTTTGTGTCATCATATTTGTTTTGACCCATAGGAGATGCCTTGATAGCTGTAACCAGTACTTACTCATGGGTGTTCCTAATAAATCTCATGACACCAGGAGTGTCAGTCTCTGATGAGTCCAGGGACAAGGTCATTAATAAAGTCCTCTTTAGATCCTCCCTGAGATAAAGAGGTCCTGCAAACGATAGTTTGTAAACTTCTAATGCCAGTTGCACATGACTGGTGTGCCACTCAGGCCCTTTTTAACGGCATCCAAGTGGCATCTGATAGTCTTTACAGACCCATTCACTTTAGTGGCGGAATCGGGTCCGTGAAAATGGACCCGATTCTCCGATCCGTGGAAAGATAAGACATGTGATGGGACTCGACCGGCGCACACTGTTGTGTGCATGAGGCATAAGGCTTTTTTTATTTTACTTTTTGCAGAGGTAATCTCCTATTTTTCATAGTTAAAACAAAAATGTAGTCTCCTATCGGAATCTCTAGATTGTGTGGCAATCTAGTCTGTTAAAGCGGTTGACTAGTTTTAAAGAAACATTTTCTAATACCCTATTAGGGAATTCTGAATTAATAAATCTTTCATCCAGAGCAGAGAACAGGTACAAAGAATGTATCTGGCACTGGAGGGCACAACATGTCTGTGCATTACATGGAAATCCCATTGATTCAATAAGTATACTGTAATACTTAGTTTTACCTTTGGAGGCACTGCAGGGAAAGTGAACACTTTCTGCCAGGCTCCCTCACAGATTATATCTGATCATTGGGGCCCCAGCAGCAGGACATCTTGTGATTAGTTTATAGTTGTGGATTGTTCATATTGGGTAACCCCTGAAGTTGGATGAAAACTAAAATTATTTTTCCTTATTTTACAGTTTGAAAACAAGTATTCAGTCATAGCAACATACAAAAGTGCTGCAAGTAAAATCACTAAAGTGAATACACAATATTTTACTCGTAATTCTACAAAAAACTTTTCAAACATAAGAACATATTTACAAAAATTTAACACAAACCTCCACCCTTACCATAGTTATGAAATATATCTGCAACCAAATGAAGCTCAATAAAAACTATAAAGGATAGACTCAAAGAACAAAAGTGTATGATAAACATATTTTTCCCTGTGAACGTAGTTATTCCACAGGTATTACAGTACTCAAGAGGAAGTTAGCAGGACGCAAATAAATACAGGACTGCAGGATCAAAATACACCGTGTTTGTAGTCTATAACCATGGTGCAGCGGCTGCATCAACCTGGCACACATAGGTCTGCATGAGAGCTGTATACTAAAGGCTCCTTTGAACATTGGATTTATACCAACAGCCATTGAAATCAATCATAGGGTACAAAACATCACCTAAATAGAGAAAGGAGAGGGAGGGTAAGAAGCAAGAGGGAGATAGAACAGGGGTGTGGGGTATAGAGGGAAGGTAGAGGTTGTGGTGAGCCTGGACTCCAGTTCCGGAATATGATATGAAAAATAAAAGTAGAAAGTCAAGAGCAGCAATTTGCATGGCATTAGTATGATGAAAGCGGGCGAAGCACGTCTCCATATTGTATTGCGGATTGACTTTAAATGGGGCATATATATCATGTTACCTGAGTAAGGGCCTGTTCACATCAGCGTTAGCTTTCCGTTCCGGGGTTCCGTCGGAGGTTTCCGTCGGGTGAACCCCGCAACGGAAAGTCAAACTGAAACCACGGCTTCCGTTTCCGTCACTATTGGTATCAATGGTGACGGAAACATTGCTAATGGTTTCCGTTCGTCACCATTCCGGCAGGTTTCTGTTTTTCCGACGGAATAAATAGCGCAGTCGATTCCGCTATTAATTCCGTCGTTAAAATGGAAACCTTCCGGAATGGTGACGAACGGAAACCATTAGCAATGTTTCCGTCACCATTGATATCAATGGTGATGGAAGCGGAAGCTGTGGTTTCAGTTTGACTTTCCATTGCGGGGTTCACCCGACGGAAACCTCCGATGGAACCCCGGAACGGAAAACCAACACTGATGTGAACAGACCCTTAGGTACATGGGCGAAGAGAGGAACGTGGTCCAATGAGACCAGGTGGATGTGTGACGTGTGGAAGCAGCTGGGGAGTGTGCCATCAGGTTTTCCATTTTCTGAATTAAGGCCATTTCTTGAAACCACTCGTCAAGAGTCGGGGGAACTAAAATTCTTTTATACTATTGAAGACTGCAATAACATAATGTTTTTTTTCCGTTAATAAAAAAACAATTTTTTTACATTTTCTACACGACTCAAACATTGTGGCCCATAGAAATCTTTTTTAATCATCTTTTGTTCTGTCCTGCATCACTTCGGAGAGAGTAATTGTAAAGTATATTTGTCAGTCATGCCACAAGCGGCTTGAAATGAAGAGACTGATGCATCATACGGGAGGCAGTGGTGCATGCTACAGGCACTCCGAGAAAATAGGCGCCCGAAGCAAATGGAAATTGCAGGCAGCATTACTCAAACTCAACCCAAAGTGAACAGAGAAGCCGGCTAAACATAAATAGATGATTCTGTTTCCTTACTAGAAATCTTTATGGAAATGAAATCAGCATTTTTGACCTACAAGCTACTATACATTGAATTTCATTGACAGTCCATACAAATCTAGCATTGAATATTTGTGTTATATTTTTGCCATTAATACTATTATAGCTCCGTTCACTCTGGCGTTTTTGCCAGGCTGTTGGGGTTTCTGCTATTCTTTAGGTTAAAAATAACCAAACCCTAATGAACCCCATTATAATTCAATGGGGTCCATCAGGATGGATGTCGATATTTGTTAAAAAATTGATCCGGCATAGCTGTCTTGACTGCTTTATATCAGAAACGATAGAGTTAGTAAGGTTGGTAGGGCTGGGTTATAGTACAAATTTGACGTTTTTGGGCCTACTGTGAACAGAGTCTTATGAGTAAGGGCATGCCCACACGTGGCGGATTTCCTCCGCAACTGTCCGCATCAATGCCGCACAGAATCTGCGTTGCAGATTCTGCGGCGGATCTGCCCAAAATGTGCAGTAAATTGATGCGGACTAGCTGCTGCGGACTGCGGTAAAAGTGCTTCCCTTCTCTCTATCAGTGCAGGATAGAGAGAAGGGCCAGTACTTACCCTAGTCACCAAATTCCGCCCCGCAGCCTATGCTCCGCAGCGGAATTTTCAGCCTCGTCTAAACGAACCCTACTAAATAGAAGTGGAAGTCAATGGAGAAACGGCTCCGCTGCGGATTAACGCTGCGGAGTGTCCGCAGCGGAATTCAAGAGCAATTCCGCCACGTGTGGCTTTGCCCTAAGGCTCCATGGACACGACCGTATTTTTCATCAGTAATTACGGACAGTATTTCGGGATAGATGAAAATACGGTCGTGTGCATGGGGCCTAAGAGATCTGTCGCTACCTATGATGGTCAATTTTGTACAATTTTGCGGTTGCACTTAATACATCTTGCAGCAGTGGGGTTATTAAAGTGTTTTTATTTTTGAGAAATCCACTATTTAATCTGCAAAATGCACCTGCTCCAAGCTGACTAGAAAATTATTCACTCATTTGTAAAAGCTGCTTGAAGGATCAGGCTGATGTACAACCGAAGTACATTAATGACATTGACGTGTTTAATGGTTTTGCTGTCAAAGCCTTAGACAATATTGTGCATCAGTGTTTTGGTGCATGATTATATGTAAGAGAAACACAAAGCCGAAGACTATCAGATCTGTCAAATGTGACTTCTAAAATTCAGATATTTTACTGCGGGGCTATGTTCACACCTGCGTTGTGCTGTTCCGTTGTTCTGCTCTTTGTTAGAGGAGCAGAATAAGGGAACCAACGGTTCCGTAGCACAACACACCACCGCTGGTTGCCGACAAAACTCATTGACTTTAATAGGTTCCGTCGGGGTGCCTGTTATTTTACCGGACGCAATAGCGCAGAGCTGCTGTTTAATTGTGTCTGGTAAACTCCGGTAAACCCTGCCGTATCTGCGATGGAGGCCCCTAACGGAGCCTCCGACGCAGATGTGAAAAGAGCCCTAGATTCATAAGAACACAATGTAGTAGTTAACACTTTCATGACCAAGGGTCATTGATGCCCCTGTGTCCAGGTCAAATTTTTCATTTTTGATATGCACTTCTTTAAACGATAATATCTTTGGAACCGCTTTGAATATCACAACTACTTTTACTTTGTGTTTTATTACAAGAATTATGAGGCTTTCATTTTCTAGGTTAGTTTAATTAATTCACTTAAAACACTTGTTTTGTCATTTAGAACTGAAGGAATCAGGTAATTTATTCACAGTCAGGACCCCAAAAGTCAGAGGAACATAATTCCAGATGACCTACTGTACCACCACCAGGCAACACTTTAATTTTCTGACCACAAGAATGATTAAAACTAGAAAAACCCTTAATTTTACAAGGAGCCGAAGACAATAATAAGGTATGAGGCTCACATGTCTATTGCCTCAATTATTTAATTTGATCTGACTTTAAAGTAATTGTTTGATTTAGAAACCCTATTTTTAAATATACTGTTAGAGCATTCTGAGATAATAGGAGAAAGTCCCTCTCTCATTAATTTAATCTAGTAACTGAAGTAGAAAGTGGCTGCAAACCCAGCATGCCCATATTTTACATAGACCGTCTATTGATTTCAATGGGCACAGGGTAATACTTCATTTCCCCTGTGGGGGTGCTGTAGAGAAATCTGTGTTTACCATTAGATCACAACTGATCACTAAGGGTCGTAGCAGCAGGACAACCAATAATCCGCTTCTTTATGGGGGATCCTTTTAACAGAAAGGTACTTTTAAAAGAGTCCAACCCCTTTCATAAGCTCCAGATATGTCAACTTTTTCTTTTCGTATTACAGCAATCTACATGTAAGAAGAAACTGCAAGACCAAAAGCAAATATCCTGTATTCATATACTTTTGGAGAATATTTTATGACATGATCACAATTTATATTATATAAAAAATTATAAAAGTTGAATTAAGGGGGAAAGGTACTGACAACATATGAATATAATGTGTTACTCACAAAATCTTTATTTTACCCTATATTAAAAATCTATTTTCTAGTCATTTGTAAAACAGCAGTAAATCAACAATTCAAATTTAAAAAGAAAAACTGAGAAAAAGATGTAAATTAATCCCCAATATTGGGCCAGATGCTCAATGACATTTTGAAAACCTTTTTGACTTCTCGTTTCATATTGTGATTTTGAATTAGAATGAATTAAAGTTGTGAGCAGATGTACAGAATAGCAGGTTGGATATAATTCAGAGTTACTCATTGCTGCTATACAATTATACCGAGGGCAAATTTTTTTAGATTTATTTTTATGTTGTTTGTCTAGAGAAGCAAACGGAATACATAGCAGTGAATTTTCTTAGCAGGAATTTTAGCATTTTGAAGTGAACATTACAATACTAAGTTTAGTGACGTCGCACCGGGGGTAGACATACCATTAGGGCAACCTCTGCACCTGCCCATGGGGGACCAGTAGGTAAAGGGGCCCACTGCCACCTATATAAAGCGCTTTCTACTGTCTATAGTTTACAATTACTGGTGGATTGTTACAGATTAGGATGCAATATAATATTATATATACTGTCCTTGAAGAGGCGCCCATGGTGGGAGGCACATTATTTACTTTTCTATGGGACCTATGAATTCTAGGTACATTTTTGTACAACTGCTTGTTATATAACAGGTCATTGACATTTACATTGACATCTATCTGAAAATTTAATTGCACAAAATTGACTTGAATGGTAACTCGGCTTAGGGGATATATATCCCCTCATATGGGGTCATAATGTGCCATAATGTAGCTGTTGCATGTCAAGCTATCTTTTTTTTTCTGCAATAATTTGAGTGTTGCGGCCCAGTTCGTGAGCTAAAACTCCACTGACGGGTCTGCTGATCCATGTAAGGCACTCAGATCACTTTCGTACTGGTCATAGATTTTGGTATCTCTACATTTTTAAGCGGATCTGTCCGCTCTCCTGACCTGTCTGTTTTAGTCAATACTTGCATTCCCCATAAAATCCTGGGTCTTTTCTTTTAGAACTATGGATTGTGCCATTCCTCTAGTATTCCTCCTGGAAACATGATTCAATTGCAACTGTACCATCCCCTTTATCAATAGGGTGTGTCCATACACAGTCTGATACTGTCCAATCCGTGTCAACAGTGTGTTGGAGTTGGTAGGGACACACCCGATTGACCTAGACAATGATAACACCTAATTGTCAATTTATTAATACATTTCCAGGAAGAATAACAGAGGAATAACACAACAGAGTTCTAAGAAATGTGCTCCAGAATTTTTTGTTTATTTGGAATACAGTATTTTCTACAACATACAGGTATGGGGAGGGGACAGGTCCTCAATCAGTGACTTCAACTTCTGAGATGGTGCACCTACAAGCCCCTTCTTTTATTCGAGACTAGGCCTATGTCGTCAGCAGCCTGAGATGCAAAGAACGATGTGCTATGTGTGACATCCATAGTTCCTCTTCCTACATAAGACCATTTTGGTTGCAGAATTAAGTTATATGTGTTTTTCATTCATGTCTCCATTAATTTAATTACAGATTAATCGTGTAGAACTACATCCACAAATAATATGGATTTTCCATCACAAACTATACTGAAATGAGACCGTTCTGAGATGCTGAAGGCAAATAATGTGGATAAGGGACATGCATTGATCTTGATGCGAGAGCGTTCCTTATTATTAGACATAAAAATGTCTCCGCCATGGTTTGTGTTGCTTTTTCTACATATAATACAATATAATTGTTAAAGAAGTTGTTTCATAAAGACAACCCCTATCTACATGCCTTTTCGGGCATATGGACGTCATAGAGAGGGGTCTTCTGCTCGTGACCCCTCGTTGTGAAACCGAGCTGCTCTATATTGGCTGTTCCACCTCTGGCAGTCCAGGCGTGTTCATGTTTTGCATGTTTGGCCATATAATATTACATTTCTCTTTCATAACTAGAGCGAGCCGGGCCCTGTATTAGGCTCTTTGCTGGGCCCCATGCCCCCTCAAGATCAACCGTACCCCTTGTCGGACCCATCCAAAAAAGCCATTTACTCAGTGCTCCTGTCTTCTCTTGTTCATAGGGGTCCTCCCAGATCCCCTCAGGCTGCCACGTCAGGCCTCAGCACACAAGGTCGGTGCCGTGGCGCATCCAAGGTCATGACGCAGGAGGTTGTGTGTTCTGTCACAACGTCATGATGCTTCCCGGCTGTCTTGATGCTTCCCAGGACCTTGAATGGACAGGCCGCGGCACAGACCTTCCAGGCGTGTTCGCACCACCTGCAACAGCGATCATTACGCCGCTGTGTATGATGCAAAGTTCTGAAACTTTTTAATGTACTTTGTGTTTTCAATTCCTAATCCGTTTTCAAGATCTCTGTGCTGCAAGTGAGAATAAAATACTAATGTTCCAAACCTAATACTTCTCACAGCTGAGGGTTTGCTACTATTGTATCCAGTCTAGACAATCCCCTGTGAGCTAAATACTTCAGGCTGATTCAGTTCATCTACACAACAAATTACCAAAAGAGGCTGCTGACATTTAGCTGATAAAGGATTGTCTAGACAGGATACAAATGTAACAAACGCTCAGCTGTGATTAGTATTAGGGACAGTTCACACTGAGTTTTTTGGCGTGGAAAATTGGCGAAATCGCCCCCTATTGATTTCAATGAGACGCAGAGGCGTTCATACCCGCTTTTGGAGGCTCACAGGAAAAAAAGCGCGTGAGCTTTCTTGCTGCAGTTTCCGCCTCTGACCTCCCATTGAATCAATGTGAGGCAGAAAAACCTGCAACGCTTCTTTCTGAGCGTTTTTCGCAGCGTTTTTTGCCCGCGGTCATTGCATTAGCTTCAGCGGGCAAAAACAGTGTGAAAAAAAACCGCGTAAAAATACATGCAGGCAGTTTCAAATCTGCCTCAAAATTCCTGAAGGATTTCTCCGGCAGATTTTTTTCTGTCTGCAAAAAACCTCTGTGTGAACAGGGCCTTAGGTCTGTATAAGTTGTCAGCCTTTGGATTTAAACAATGAATGTATCCATTTACTGACAGCAAGTAGAGATCGTGCAAATGATGAATCGGATCACATAGTATATATTAGAAAGGGGCATAGCTTTCATTATACAACGATTAAAACCAATGTGACGGGGTCTAGAGCGCTATATCTACCAGCAAGCAGATTGCACAGAGACAAGCAGCACACCTAGCTTTTCTCCATCTATATCCATATTCTATTAATAGCCGTACTTAGTACATCCCATTTGGACTCTTCTCATCGTTTTGGGAATTATATTCAACATTGCACATGAATAGTTCATTTGAACGCAACAGGACAACTTCTTTGTACACTATTTAGAGGATGCTATATTGTTTCTTTATATCAACAATTCTCAAATAGATACATTTTTCAATATTAGTGGATGATTTCCATCAAAACATAGGTAGATCTATATGAAAATAACAAGTCCGCTTTGCTCAATCCCTTTTTATTAGAGGGGCTCCCCAGCCATTAGTTGATCTTTGGGTATCCAGCTTCTTAGACCTCCAGCGATCAGCTGTAACCTATGGAGGGACATGCTAGCAAGGCTTCAATTTCCCTGCAGTGCCACCACAGGGGAGCTGAAGCATTACACAATTTCTATTGAAATCAATGGGCTGTCAATGCAATAGATGGATGTGCTGGGTCCTCCAGAGAGAGGGATACTCTATGTAGCTGCTCTCCACTCTGGATAAGGATCCTAAATGGAAGGCACTCCCCCTCCCCCCTTTATTAACTCAAAATTCCCTAATAGGGTGTTTTTGTTTTCTAAAAGCAGACATTTAATATCTAGGCTTCTAGAGAAAAAAAAAAAAAAAAAGAAAATGTGTGCAGAAAATAATTCTATGAAGTCTCAATGAGAATAATTAAACCATTCGCAAAATGCCTATTGATCACCATAACAATGGACGTTTCATTCCTACAATTTAATGAAAACATTCATGATAATACCACACGTAGAACCTTTCACCTGCATATTCCTTTTGTGTCACCTTCTGATATAAAGACATTTACAAGCCATTGCATAGGTTACATCTAATTTCCCACAAAGAATTTTAATTATTTGCAGTTATAACTACAGTAATTGAAAATATAAGACAGGTTTAAAGGAATGCTTCAAAGAAAGACTCAATTATAGTGTGAACGGCTCTTTATGTACCACTTTGGAGATAAGGGAAAACAGAGAAATATGTCCGTTCTTTTGCTTAGACGATGAAACCCTGGAGTGAATTTTACAATCCTGTTCATATTGTGGAGGTTTGGAGATGGCAGTCATTCTGTATAGGGCAAGGTAAATAAAGAAACCATCTAATAAGGTAAAAAAGGCTCATTAGGGCTCATTACTTTTACCTGGCTTATCATACTGGTTTTGCGATACCATGATTGGTTTATTTCTGCAACATTGAGTTCCTAAAGAATGTGATAGTGATATCTGGTGTCCAGGGTCTCACAAATTGAAGGGGTTGTCTCACAGATAGTGGATATTCAGCTGCACTACCAACATAAAAGAATTCTCAACGTAGGGCGGTGCATGCTGCCAAATGATTCCAGGTCCAAAGGAACTTACATATCCATAATAAAAGAGATCGACTGCAGCACTTCATTTGAGAAAAAAGTGTTCTTATTTATTCACCAAGCATGACCTTTCAATGCTTCAACCCAAACAGGTTCTTTCTCAAGCATGAGAAAGCACTGCCACCCATTTGTAACGTTTAGCAGTAGGACTGCTGCTAATCAATCATTTCTGTTATCTCTGTGTTTGGGCGTTGCTAGGCATTTCCTTTTGGTCTGAGTCTGGATTTTATCATCATTTAGCTTTGTCTGGTTAATTAGGGTGTAGGACTATTCTTGTGCCTATATATACTTCAGGCCTGGATCACTCAGAGGCTGGTTATACTGTTTCTGGCATGTGCTAAACTCTTTCCAGATTCTTTCTGATGACTATTTTCTTGTCTGTGTTTGTTTATAATGTGGGATCTGTTGGTCCTCTGAGAGATCTAGTTTTTGTATTGTGGTTTAATATGTATCCTAGGATTAGAAGTTCCACTGATTTGTTTGACTTTCCTGTGCATTTAGTCTGCTACCAAGCTGTTTTCTTACCCTGCTGTGGGATAGTATTCAGATAGGGTCAGTGAGTGCTGTTAATTGTTGTCCACTGTCTATTTATCTGTTACTTCTTACATGTTTTCATCTGCCATCCACTCCATTTATGCATCGTCTCCATCTTCTACTACATTTAGTATTCAGTTCCTCTTATCCACTGGTGAGTTACTTGTGCCTTTTTGTTTTTTGAGTCAGCGTAAAAAACCTTTATGGCCTATAGACATCTTAAGAGGTGTCTCCCTCTTGGGTTTCCCACTCAGTTCCCCCTGTGAGCCAGAGTGGAGAGCCAATAACAAATAGTGCTCTGGTGGACTTGCTCTGCTCCGGCGCACTTGAACCGTCCATGCATTTGAAAGGCCGCTATGTAACACTCTACTTTTTCCTGCGATGGTCATCGCAGGGGACACGTATTGCCAGACACACCCTCCCAACCAATAACAGATGATCACTGCAAAAACTTTTCAAAAACGGGTTGACTCACAAATGGCAACCACTTTTTGAAGAGTCAATTCAGTGATCGCCTGTTATCAGCGGGGAAGTAATACATTCTCCTGCAATGGCTCTTGGAGGGAAAATATAGGAAGTTTAGAATGAATAAAAATTAGATGAGATTGTCAGTGTTGATGCACTATGCCGACTGTAATATATAACTAGGGTGTCCCTAATAGGGCATGTGGACAAGGTTTTTCCTGAAGCAACAACTCCTTTGATCTGATCCTATTCCAGTAATCCGGGTTAATCCCGATCTCTAGTGTTTGTGTTTTGAGCCTTGGCCTTTTGAGCTGTAAATTTGGTTCCTGGCCATTCTCCTGCCCAGCTTTCTGGCATTTTATTTGCTGATCGCCTACCCAGTAACCCAACTTGGTCTAGTCTATACTTCTGTACTGCGCTGCCCGATTGCTGGTGACATCAGTTGTTTATGATTTTGTTCCTCCAACTTGGACTATCCTCGACCTCCATTGATGACGAGACCCCAGAACTATAGTTTTGTCTCATTGCCACTGGCAGCCAGTTGCTCAGATGTTACTTTGCCTTGGTTTCTCTTGTTTCCTTCTTTCTCTGGCACCAAGATCAGTACAACTAGTCACTCAATGGCATTTAAGTATATTCGATAGATACTAGATATTCGATAGACATTAGATATTCGATAGACATTAGATATTCGACAGACATTAGATATTCGATAGACATTAGATATTCGATAGACATTAGATATTCAATAGCTATTAAAAATTACTTATTAGATAGATATCAGATATTAGATAGATGGATGATGGATGGATAATAGATGAATAATAGATGGATGGATAATACAGTTTGGTGATGAGTTAGAGCCTGCTGGTTGTTTATTTTATTTATCGTGTTGAGTAATTATCGTAGGATGCTAACATTTAAATGGGGTTATAGCTGGAATGGTTATAGCTTTTCTGCTGCCTGAGGCGAAAATTTAAAAGGCTTTCCCCAGATCTTGATTGACATTCCCCTAGCTGTTCCACCTCGCTAGCAGCCTTCTCCAACTTGCCTTGCCGTTTCCTTGTACTCTCCTGGCATGGGCAGTGCAACAATGAAGCCGGGCAGAGTACAACTCACTGCACGGTGCGTGCCCAAGGAGTACAAGACAATGGTGCATCCGAGAAAGTTGGAGGAGACTGGTAGTGATGTATAACAGCCAGGGGGATATCAAGCATGGAAAGGTGGGTTTGGAGGTACGACTATGTGACTCTACAGGATAGCGGCACTGCTCAGTACATAAATACAGCACCAGACCCAAGCTCAGTACATAAATACAGCACCAGCCCAAATACAGCTCAGCTGGCCAAACAACAGTCCCAGTACAATAGTACCTTAAATAGTCCAGACAGTTATGGCAGCTCGGCACAGATGAACTTTTAGACACCAGACGTGATGTATATCAGCAGGCGTGACCGGTGGCACAACATGACTCCAACAGGTTAAGGCACAGATATAGAACGGGATACAGGATACATGTAGCAGGGCACGGGAACAACGGGAACAGGATAACACTAAGGGACCATTTGCTAAGACTAACATGGGTAAACACAACAACGCTCAGGCAATAAGTGAAAGGGCAGAGCCCTTTTTATAGTCCAGGGCGATCATGGGCTAATTACTGATCTTACTCATGAGTGTGCACTGGCCCTTTAAGGCCGGACATGAGTGCGCGTGCACCCTACAGGAACGAGTTCAGCGATGCAGAAGTGAGTGCCGGCGTCTCTCGGGAGGGAGATGCTGCCCGGCACTCACTTGTCCATCGCTGCAGCCATCAGGGGGCTGGTGAGACCGACGGTCCGCGGCTGTGGACGTTACAGTAAGGATATGCTGGGAGATGCTGTTATACAAAAAAAAAATCATACCATCCATCGTTTTGCTGCAGATCATAGAGTGACTATAGTACTGATTAGAGGCAGAATAAACGTTCACATTAAGTGACTCACAGGTGACGTCTTCTCAGATTCTAGTTGTTCATTTTTCTCTTTTTCATTTCCATCCTGTCCAGACCTCTATGATGACTTCTCACGGCCCATGGCCCATTTCTGCAGTTTGCCGCTCAGACGTCTTCAGCTTCTCACTTTGCAAAAATTTCCGCACCTATACACGAAAATAAAAATCTCATGGGGCCACACATTACGCCCCTGATTATAATAGCACCATACACTAGGTCCCTGATTATAATAGCACCATACACTGTGTTCCTGATTATAATAGCACCATACACTAGGTCCCTGATTATAATTGCCCCCCATAGAACCTCCTGTAGATAGTGCCCCCTGTATATTGTGACACTCATAGAGCCCCCTGTAGACAGCACATAGAGCCCACTGTAGACAGCACATAGAGCCCCCTGTAGACAGTGCCCCACATACATAGTGCCCCTTATAGAGCCTCCTGTAGATAGAGCCCCCATAGAACCCATTGTATATAGTGCCACCTTTAGATAGTGCCCCCCTAGAGCCTCTGTAGATAGATGCCCCCATAGATAGTGCCCTACATAGATCCCCTGTAGATAGTGGCCCCTGTAGATAATGCCACCTGGAGATAGTGCCCTACTTAGATCCACCTGTAGATAGTGTCTCCCATAGAGCCCCTGTACATAGTGCCCCCAGTAGATAGTGCCCTACATAGATCCCCTGTAGATAGTGGCCCTCATAGTGCCCCGTGTAGATAGTGCCCTACATAGATCCCACTGTAGATAGTGGCCCCCATAGTGCCCCCTGTAGATAGTGTCCCCCTGAAGATAGTGCCCTACATAGATCCCCTGTAGATAGTGGCCCCTGTAGATATAGCCCCCCATATAGCCCCCTGTAGATAGTGCCCCACACCCACCTGTAGATAGAGCGACTCATACTTTTAGCTGAAAAAAACCAAAAACTTTACATACTTACCTGATACCATTCCCGCGCCGTCCTCTAGAAATGCCTGTTCTCTCCTGGGCAGGTCTGCTGAGGCTGAATGATGCAAGCGGTGCGATGACATCATTGCGCCACTTGCATCATTTAAAGGCACTGAAAGGCAGGGCAAGGCACGTTCTTGTTCTGCCATTCAGCGCCTTTCAACGATGCAAGCGGTACAATGACGTCATTGTGCTACTTGCATCACTGAAATGCGGTGAATGGCAGGGTGCCTTGCCCTGCCATTCAAAGACGCAAGCGGCACAATGACTTCAACGCGCCGTTTGCGTCATTGAAAGGCGCTGAATGGCAGGGCAAGGAATTTGCCATGCCAGCGCCAGTTATCCATGTAATTGTATCTTCTTCCTATGGACTGGTTTCAGTGGCACCGGCGCCCATCTTGCCTCATGGACGGTGCGGCCCTGGCTGGGTCATATGCGGGAGGATTTTAAAGAATCTACAGCTGTTTGGGGCTAATTTAAAATAAAAATGAATGGGTTTACACAGAATATATCTTGTGCCAAAAAATAGTGGGAGGAATAGTTTTGCTCATTAGAAAATGTGATAATGTGTTTTTATATAATGATTTTTTATTTTATTTTACTAAAGTCAGACACTTAGAGCTCTAAGAAAAACAAGCCAGTGGGTGCTACTGTACTAAGTAAGTAAAAAAACAAAAAAGTGGCACTTCTCTAAGGTGAAACTTTTGCATTTTGCCTTACTTTCATTCTCCTTGACTGACTGGTTGAGCAGGACAAAGTGACCACATCTATGGTAATTTTTTTTTTTTTTTTTTGCATTAGTAGCACCTGCTTTGTTTTTGTTTAGAATATATCCCATTTGTTAAAGGGGTGAGTCCTGGTGGCAGAATAATTTTACTAAAAATGATCAAATTGCCTGTAGCCACCCCTATTGGCAGTGGCGTAACTATAGGGGTCACAATTGTGATCAGGCCCTGAAGCCAGGTGGGCCTGCGGCCCCCCGCACCATATCAATGAAAAGTTACTATAGTAACTGGGGCCTATGTAATAAACTACAGTCGACTGCGCTAATGATTCCGTCAAAACAACGGAACCCTGTCAACGGTGATAAACGGAAACCTTTAGCAACGTTTCTGTCAACATGGAGATCAATATTGAGGGAAACAGTTTGCCTTTCTGCTGAGGGGTTACCCAACGGAATCCTCTGATGGTAGGGCAGCGGTGATGTGAACAGGCACTTACTAATGTTTTTTTTTGTGTGTTTTTGTGTTTTTTTTAAAGGTTCGGACGTTGGATTCGAGGACCACTTCGATGACAGCTTTTTTTATTACCAATAAAGTGGTTAATGAGGGTTGTGTTTTTTTTTTATTTCAATATTCTGTTTTTTATTAAAGTTTAGAAAAATACAAAGACATAGAAAAATATTTTATTGAAATAAAAATGCCACACATCCCTCATTAACCATTTTATTGAAAATAAAAAAAGCGCCGTTATAGAAGTAGTCCTCGAATCCGACGTAGCCCAACGACCGAACCTGTAAGGGTTTGTTCACACGCAGTGGTTGCAGACGTAATTCGGGCGTTTTACACCTCGAGTTACGCCTGAAAAAACGCCTCTAATACGCCTACAAACATCTGCCCATTGCTTTCAATGGGAATTACGATGTTCTGCTCCCACGAGCCTTTATTTTACACGTCACTGTCAAAATACGGCGTGTAAAATGACGGCTCGTCAAAAGAAGTGCAGGATACTTCTTGGGACGTTTTTGGAGCCGTTTTTCATAGACTCTATTGAAAACAGCTCCAAAAACGGCCGTAAAAAACATTTCGAAAGACGCGAGTTGCTCAAAAAATGGCTGAAAATCAGGAGCTGTTTTTCCTTGAAAACAGCAACGTATTTTCAGACGTTTTTGACTCTGCATGTGAACATACCCTAAAAAACACAAACACACAAAAATAATTAGTAACACATAAAGAATTAATTAATTCTTACCTTTCCTGGGTCCAGCGCTGGAGCCGCAATGTCAGCGTGCTGGGCCCCATATCTAAGCCGATCATGTGTGATACTGTCTGCTGGGCCTTATATCTAATCCTATCATGTGTGATACTGTCTGCTGAGCCACTGTATCTAATCCTATATACATATATACATGCACGCACACACATTTTTTTTGGGGGGAGGGCCGTATCTATTGGGACTATTTCCCCTGATGTTTCAAGACCTTAGCAACGCACCTGGCCGCTAGTGCTGCATCGTTGGGTCACTTAAAAGACCCACGATGCATCTGAAAGCTGTGGGCCGTCGGCTATGAGAAGTTTGGGGGGTGGGGCCAAGAAGAACCTTTGCATAGGGGCCTATGAGCCTTTAGCTACGCCCCTGCCTATTGGTACAATATAACTTACACTTGATTTCCTCCCCTCCTAAAATCTAACCTGGGTCCTGTAATGTGAAGATCCTGTGAATTCTTGTCTTCTGGCTCCATGTCATAAAAATAACTGGGGTCATGTTTCGTATGCATAAACACTACCACTGTGGGATCTCATTTAATTAAAGGAGGCCTCTATATACTGAAAACCTTTGTCATTCTAGCTGTAGTCTGTCCATTAACAGTAAATTTCTGTCATCTTCAAAAAAGAAAACACATGAAAAATCTACTTAAAATCGTTGAAAAATGTCCAAGCGAACGGTCCGATCTGAAACCCGCTAAATGGCTGTAGACATTGGCTGTGCAATTGTGTTACCATGATGTGTGACCTGTGTCAGAATGTTAAAGTATATTATGCCCCCTGGTTTAATATATCATATCAATATTGAAGTCTGCATAAATTCACCTGCCAAGCTGGGAAATGCCGTTGGAAAAATTAATGGTGATTGCTCTTGTCCTACAGATGCTGAAATTCAGCAAGAATTATTATTATTTTTTCGGTTCATGCAAAATGGGCTATGGCCACCCAAAAAAATCAAATAATAATAATTTAAAAAAAAAAATGGTTGCGTGTTGGGTAGTGATATTAAAATAAAAAAGTGTGAATCACTTACACCCTCCATCTTCTAATTCATTCCTGATCAAAAGACCTTGAAGATCGGGCAACAGTCCCTTCTCGGGACTCTCCTCTATTAGCATACAAAGCGCAAATCTCACTGGTGGATCTGGCTTGTCCGGGCATTACATGGATGGTTTATTAATTTTAATGCTTAATTTCTGACAGAACAGGGAAATTGAGGACTTTCCCCAATAAGGGGGCTCCCAGCAACAAAACTCCCTATGATCAGATTGTCAAAGACTTGTTTGTGCTAAGGCGTTCCTCAAACTGGACGCTCCATTAATACTTAGTAAAGTATAAATTATTTGAGAAGCTACATTTCAGGAGGGCACATTGATAAGCTGAGGATAAATGAACAAGGTAATAAGGGCATTATGTACCTTGGGTGGTATTGCCTTCTAACTTTGATATACCATAGAGAACAATTATTTCAACAGTAAACCATGGACAGAAAGACTTTGTCAATGAAGCTTTTAGTATCTGGCTTGGAATCATGTTCTGGAACCACAGACTGTGACTGGTATTGTAGGTTAAGCTGGGATAAAGCCTTTGTGAGATGTACTATTGTTCCTGAATGGTGTCGGCAGCTTAATGGAAATAGTTCAGAAATCATTGGGTACTTGGTATTATATTTGACACATTTATAGAAAAAAAATTGCCTTTTTTGTATTCTTTTTCTGGTTAAACACATCTGATTTTCCTCTTATAAGTGCCATTTATGCTATTTGAAAATGGCATGACATTTACCATTGTCCTTGGAAAGGAAAAGAAAACATTAACAGTTTTTTTTAACATATATTTTCCCAGGTACCAAATAAATTGGAAATTTTGGGGATTTTTTACTTGAGCACCAAAATGTTGAAAGAACAAAAAAAAAACCTGGGGTTGCTGTAAACCGTTCCTATCGTGTGTAATAGGGAATGTACTATTTATTAAGGCATTGGGTGTATTTTATTTGAAGTTTCAAGCAATGTTATGCCTGTACTAGGTAACTTTTCCATGATACCAGGTAAGCTCACTTCGCAGTATCACCCCCTAGGAGAATGGATTTTACATAGAATCCACAAAGTATGTGGCTTTATGCCTTTGGGAACTAACTATTGCCAAACTATTGTTACTAAAATAGTATGCTACATACCAGTACATGTGATTCCTGCACATCTAAAGGGCTGTGGTTAACCTTCCCTATGGTACATTCATAACGCGTTCTATTTTACTGTATGGTACAGCCATACCATGTTGTGTACAGCTAAGTAACTTTTTTTTGAACTGCAGACATGAGCATGATCTGTCAGCCACAACATGCCAGTATTTCCAGGGTGGGTTCAGCACCAGGCAAAGCTGGGCAGATACTGGGGTTTACTGAGGGGACCCTACACCTGCCTGTTACAATTAGCAGCAGGACTGCTAATCAATGGCTTCTGTTAACAGTGTGTTTGAGTGTTGCTAGGCTCACTGGTCTGAGTCTGGATTTGTTCATCATTTAGCTTTGACTGGTCAATTAGGGCAGAGTACTTTTCTTGGGCTTATATTTACTTCAGGCCTGGATTACTCAGGTGCTAGTTATACTGTTTCTGGCATGTGCAAAACTGTTCCCAGATTTTAGTTGGTGACTTTGTTCTTGTCTATGTGTTTGTTTGTACTGTTAACCCTCTGAGAGATCTAGTTTTTGTATGGTGGCTTTATGTGTATCCTGGGATCAGTAGATCCACTGGTTTGTTTGCTTTTCCTGTGTGTTTGGTCTGCCACCAAGCTATTGTCTTGCCCTGTTGTGGGATAGTATTCAGATACGGTCAGTGAGTGCTATTATTTCTTGTCCACTGTCTATTTATCTGTTAACTGCTTGCATGCTATTCTTTTGCTATCCACTCCATCTATGCATAGTCTCCATCTTTTAATACCTTTAGTATTCGGTTCCGCTTATCCACTAATGAGTTACTTGTGCCTTTTGTTTTCTGTCAGTATGGATTCACCCATGTGATAGCGATTGTCTGGTATTGCGGTCTTCAGCACCACTAGCGACGTAACACTGCCTAGGTAATCTACTGTCCAAAAGATGGACCGTGGAAGTGCTTCCAATATAACTATGCCACTGATGGATCACTACCCTTAGCTGGTGATGAAGTGAACTGCTTTCTGGCATGCTGGCATTGTGGTGGGTGTGGCTTAAAGAAGAAAAGAGAGAGAGATCAATGGATTTGTCAAAGAGGGTATGGTACTCACAGGGCCCATTGCATTTCTGTCACCCAAAGGAGCACACAAGCCTTGAGTTGGCGCTGCTAAAGCCTAGTTACCAGTCAATATATAGGGCAATTGATGGCCTTTCCATTTTCATAGTCAAATAAACCGCTTAATACGTTAGATTAAAAAAATGAAATCATTATTTTATTGCTGTCATCCTAGTCTTATACTTGCCTCAGGAAACATTGAAATTGAGCAAATTAGATGTAAGGAGAGTTTTTGATCTGCTTACATTCTGATCTTATCACTGATCCTTCTTGTAACGTCTTGACAATGCATGACTAATAAGATAACAGAGGTAAAATACATGGAAAATAATAAAAATCATTACAAAAGGGAGAAGAAAAAGAAAATTATGACACACATGCAAGGATAAAAAAAAAAAAAATCACAAAAAAATGCTTACAGCAAGTAAATTCTAAAGAGCCAAAGTTAGGCCGAGGTTCTTAGCATTTGATCTAAATAAACACGTAAAGACGCCAGTCATTTGATATTCTCACAAGCCTTGCAAAAGTTAACATTTCCACTACAGTAGGAAGCAGTGCCTGTGTCGTCTGCTTTTTATCTAATATCAAAGATGGGGAAAGATCCAAGTGGACACTAGACTTTAATCATATTGATGTGCACAGCATTCATGAATTGGCAAGATCCAAAGGATTTTGCAGGCGCTAATGAGTGAAATTTGATTCTGCTGATGGTTTGTAGAAGAGCAAGGTAAAAGCAATTTTACAACAAAGGAAATATGACATTACTTCAGGGAAACTTTACGTCCACTAATAATAATAGTAATAGAGACATTGTCACCAGTCAAAATGTCATTATTCTTGAATGTTAATGTTCTGGATTCTATGCAGAATGCTCTGCCGCTCCTTTGTAAAATGTTTATAAAGAGCTGTGACATTTAGTCAAAAGAATTAAAAGCGAGAAGACCTCAACACGAAAGACTTTCTCTGGGTATTAATATTTGAATGTACAATTTTCTGTTCTTTTCAATAATGTCCTGTAATTAACATTCTATTTTTGCTTGGAGTACTAGCCCCTTAAAGGGGTTTTCCCATCTTGGACATTTATGACGTGTCCACAGGATATGCCTTAAATGTCCGATAGATGCGGGTCCCACCGCTGGGACCCGCATCTATCTCTAGAACGGGCTCTCTGAACCCCGTTCTACCTTGCTTGCCTTCCGCTGCTTCCCGGCCATTTTCTGATGTGGTGATCGGGAGTTCTGGAAACAGCGTAGCACCGCAAACTACGCTGTTTCTGTAGCTCCCGAGTTCTGGAAACAGTGTAGTTGGCCATGAAACGCTGTTTCCGTAACTCCTATTCACTTCTATAGGGGTTACGAAAACCGCGTAGCTCAGCGAGCGCTACTGTTTCTGGAAAGCAGCGGGAGCCGTGCAAGGTAGAACGGCCTTCTATAGATAGGTGCGGGTTCCAGAGGTAGGATCCGCCTCTATCCGACGTTTATGGCATATCCTGTGAGTTCAGGGAAACTGAATGGGAAAACCCATTTAAGATCCAGCCTATTTTGGGCTTTTAGAACGCAGAGATTTATTTTTTTTGCGCTATTCCAAGAACCATATGTTTATTTATATTTTCCTATCTACGTAGCTGTGTGGGGGATTGTTGTATTTTTTAATGCCACTATTTTACAGGTTACATTATCTCTCCAAATGTTAATTTTGTTCCACGTTCTTCTATGACTGCAGCAATACCAAATGTGTAACTTTTTTTATTTGTTTTTTTTTTAGTACTTTTACACAATAAAAGCATGCATTCTTAGGACACATGTTTCTGCATCGCCGCATTCCGAGAGCCATACCTTGTTTCCATAATTGTAGCTTTATGAGAGCTTAATTTTGCAGTACGAGTTGTCGTTTTTATTGGCGTCATTTTGGAGTACATCCAACTTATTGATTGACTTTTCTAAAAATGTTACACAATCACAGTGTAATACATTTTTTTTTACAATTACAATTTACCATGTAATAAAATTTATATGAATAATCACTGTGTCATAAATTATATGTATAAGTTATTTTTATTCTACAGGTTTTCACAATTATGGTGATAGGAATTTTTTTTTTTTTTTTTTTACGGTTTACCATTTTTACTTATTAAATGTCTTAATGTAAAAAAAAGTTCATATTTTTATAAATAATGCTTTGAAATACTCAGTGCCCCTGGCATAGCCTAATAAATATCTACAAATGGCAGACTGGCTGCCATGGTTCCCCAACCGTCTGTCAAGCTCCTTAGGTATTGACCTGCGACATCTAAGGGATTAAATGTCTGGGATCTGAGTTATCTCTGGGGTGGGAATGAGTCAAAGGGGCTTTCTGAGTTTGGATGAGTAAGCTTAAATGTATTTAAATAATATATTTCTCAAAATACTGACATTGCTAATTCGGCATCTTTGCGGAGGGGTAACTTGAAGCAATTGGGCCCTAATGCAAATTCTGTAGCAGGGCCATCAACCAGTCATTTATAGTAATGATTTTCTAATACGGATGTAGCGATCTTTATCTTGACTCTAATATCACGCGCAGCAAGTTATTACACACACAAAAGCCATTGAAAAAGTCAAGTTAATGTTGCTTGACACTGTGTATTTAATGCGTTGAATGTCCAGATGACTGGCTACATCTGTTAGTAAAAGAGGGACCTTTTTGAGCCCCTTCAAGCTCCTGAGCCTGGGTGTGGCCCAACATCTGCACCACCTATAGTTTGGTCTCCGGTTCCCTACCGTTCTCGGTTGACAATCCTATGTTATGACGTGGTCTATAGTAATGACATGCCCCAGACAATCTCTAGTACAATGATATTTTGTACATCGAAACTGATCAAGTAGGATTGTTAAGAGAGTTGGGAGACCAAGCAGACCACTGCTGCAGGTACTCTATGGTATGTAACGACTTGAAGAACCTCTTTATTCTACTAACCATTTTATTTATAGGAATAATATCTAAGACCATTCATAAAGCTCAACAGATCAGTCAACAGCAGTTTATTTATGGTTTCCAGATAGCAATATCGATTTCTTGTTTTCCATCACTAAATCGACTAGAAAGAAACTCTAATGGAAGCAAAAAAAAAAAGGGATGAAGCAGGAGCGTAGCTAAAGGCTCATGGGCCCTGGTGCAAGAATTCAGCTTGGGCCCCCCTATCCCTCCCCAAGACCACCAGATTCCTGTGCACATCTATGCCCAGTCGCCTTGCCCGACAGCCCCCATGGATGCACTCACAGTATAATGCCCCCCATAACTGCCGCCACAGTATAATGCTCCTCATAGCTGCCCCCACACAGTATAATGCCCCCCATAGCTGCCGTCATAGTATATTGCCACCCATAGCTGCCCCCACACAGTATAATGCCCCCTATAGCTGCCCCCACAGTATAATGCCCCCATAACTGCTCCATAGTATATTGCCACCCATAACTGCCCCATACAGTATAATGCACCCCATACAGTATAATGCCCCCATTCAGTACAATGCACCCAATATAGTATAATGCCCCCATAGCTGTCCCATACAGTATAATGCCCCATAAAGTATAATGCTCCCTCAGCAGCTACCATATCCGCCCCCCTCCCATACCCAGTAAAATGCCCCTATATGTACCTAATAGAAAAATAATAACATAATTACTTACCTATCCCCGTTCCCACGATGGCTTACAGGCGCGATGACTTCACTACATCGCGCCTGTCTGCGCTGAGCCACTCGCGACACAGTGAATGCTGGAGCAATCAATTCAACTGTATCTACATCCTGCGGACGCAGATACAGTTGGAAGCTGGACCAGCACGGTCAGAGATGTGTTGCAACGGGGGCCTTGTGGGTCCCCTAGGCTTAGGGGCCCCGTCGGAACTGTGACCGTTGCGACCCCTATAGCTGTGCCACTGGATGAAAGTATATTATAAGGATGCTAGTCTTTACGTGTTCTCACTATGTAACCAATGCTTGTGAGATGCTAATAAGTGACATCGAAGCTATTTGGTGTAGGATCGACCGACGTGTGACTATATCATGTATGCTCTGTTAATATAGAAACGAAATCATGACACAAAATACTATATTGAATTTACCTTGTGAGACCAGCTAGACCACAACATAAAGCCAGTGCGCTGAACTCCACTTTCTAGAAAAGAAGAAAAGGCACGTTTCTATCTAGATCAATAACTGCTGGTTGGACTGATTTGTTCCTTGGATGAATCAATATTGTACAAGGAAATCTCTTATAACCACATTCATAGAAACAGGCAAACAACTACAATGGTTCTGTTCCATTAGTTCCCTAAAACCAGGTGTAATTCTTTTGGAACTACCGACATAATAATGGAACTATAATATTCTTTTGGACCCTGAGTCATACATTTATTATGATTTTCTTAAAGGAGCATGCCCGGAAAACTATGTACTGCCTAGTCTAGGGCCTGAGAGGACGGTGAATGACACAAAAAACATCCCAAAAATAATTTTTGTATCCTGGACCACCCTCTCTGAGCCCTGCACAAGGCATAACAAAGTGTACCCATAGTGTTCCTTTAAAGCTTATTTTCTAGAGTCCATACTTTTAAAATCCCAAGTCGTTCCTCTACAGAAGTGAACTTTCATTTATCTTTTCTACTACCTCCTAGGATATTCTCTGTACAGTATTCATAGTAGCAGTCACTTCCTCCTACCGATGACCTCCAATTGGAGTGATCACTAGATATTCCAGATACATATCTAGACAAGCATTCATTGAAATGGCTTTTCCGCTTTGCCGATTCCTTTTATGTTAGAATGGTCCCCCAAACAATAAGATGATCATTGGACGTCCTACAGCTGGGACCTCCAGTGATCAGCTATAATCTAGCAGCAAGTGTTCAATTTCTTTGCAGCGCCACCATAGGGAAAATGAAGAAATACGCAGTTCTCATTGCAGTCAATGGTCTGTCCGCTTAATTCTTGGGCATTCCAGGTCCTCCAACCCAAGAGGTTTTTTTTTCTACTCCATAGAAGAGAATCCAAAATGGGGACACCCATCCTTTTACTTCAGAAGTACCTAAGGGAATACTACATATAAAAATGGGATTCTAAGCCAAATTGCCCCTTTTCTATTCCACCTTTCCTTCCAATCACTAGTGTTCAGCCCCATCTGCTTGGTTATAGTGGGCACCTACCACCCAGTGAAAGTTTATTAATGTAAGACCGGCTCTAGTCCCTTAGTAAAGTACTAAAAAATTAGCAGCAGCTCGGACACATCATCCAATCGGTTGTACAAAGAAATGTAGAGGTTTTTTTTCTAATCCATAAATTGTCACCTTAGGCAGCTGCCTACGCTGCCTGCCCCTCATCACAGCCCTGCGTTCAGTGGTCCTTTGGGTAATGTTAAAGTATAGTATACAGTAGCCATGGAAAATATAGTTCTTTTCCAAAAACTCTTCAGGCCCCATCCTACTTAATCTTTTACATAGGAGCCCATCGTCAAGAAAAGTCCCATTATCTATTTAATGTTCCTTAACTGTCCCTTTTTGCGACTGAGGCTGATTAAATACTGGGTCTATTTTTCTGCACAATACATAATGACAAATAGAGAATGGTATAATAGCGCTGCTCATAGAAACTCTGCTCTCCCAGACTGGATAATGTGAAGCTTGTAATACATTGCTCTTGAGTTATGGACTGCCTTTAATATCTGCAAATGATTAATTTAAAAGCTCTAACTTTCCAATATTTCATCTTCTATCATTCACCTGCACCAGAATAAAAGAAATGATGGGACCCTTTATCCTGATGGCAATACAAATGTAATTTACAAAGCATTATACAGCAATAATTTCCTAATCTGTCGAGTAAAATACCCAATAAAACGTAACCCTTTTATTATTTCCCGTTCTTTGCCACTCTCTTTTACATGATAACTGTAATATGTCCATTTTCATACCTAGTACTGGGAAATATGGCAGAGTAAAATACAGATTTATTATTCTTTCCAAAACCCATTTATGTAACTCCTTTAGTAAGTTTTATGTCCTTAATATGGGAAATATGTTGAAATCCAGAAAGATTCCTTTACTCTGGAACCCTGTTAATGAATGGTTATAGAAAAATATATAGGATATAGATATATATAAGATGTACTTGTAAAGGGAGAGCAAGACAAGGTCCTTTTGATGACCACGGCAATGTGTCCTGCCTCATTGGTCCGTGAGGTTCAACTTGTCAGCTGGCATTCATGGTCCCACCAATCCCTATTGTTCTTATTTATAATATTTACTCCCTATTTCCCGTAACCCTCATTTCCTCCACCCATGTGTAGTCCTCAAAGCAGGGCTGGCTGGCCGCCAAACTAAATACCGGAAGCAGGAAGAGCATTTCTTTTGAAACCCCCTTTGATGGCGCCATAGGTGGCTGCCTACACTGCCTACCCCTCATCCCTATCAATAAGGACATTTTACTATTTATGTTGGCCTCTTATCTGTTGCATGTTGGTTTTACTGTTGTGTATGTAATAATAATGTGTAATCTAGCCCAGGGCTTCTGAACCTTTTTCCAGGGGCCTCAACATTGGTCGAAGTCCATGACAAAATTAAAAATGTATCTCAATTTATCTTTCATTTGTCTCCTAAACCTAGTATACCATGTAGCATATGTGAAAACCGCCTCCCCAGCTGTGCCTCCGCAACCCCCCCCCCTCTCCCAGTTTGAGAACCACTTATCTAACCCATTGCTGTAGTATATATTGGTGTAGATGTATGAAGGTTTTATTAGCTCACATAGTTACACCTACATCTAGTATCATAAAAGACATGTTCTAGTACTTTTCATTTGACTAATTTTATTAAGTGCGATCTAGTTCCAAGTGCTCTACCTTCCTATAGGATGGACTATTCATTTAAATGTTCGACTGTTCAAATTTACTATATGGTGGGCTAGTCTTCTGGGTGTGGTAAAGGGAATCTCAGCTTTGAGCAATCCCTACTTTGTTAGACGGATCACTTGACAATATGTAGATCACAAAGTTTCTCCCTGCTAGAACCCCCAGCAATAAACTTTTATCTGTTGCAATACCAGGCGGAAAGTGTTCAGTTTCCCTGCAGCGCCACCACAGGGGAAATTAAGCATTACACAATGTCCATTCATATCAATGAGTTGTCTGTGTAGTTTAGGACCTGACGGGTCCTCCAGAGCGAGAGACACTCTTTGTAATCGCTCTCTAATCTGGCTAAGAGATGAGAATCCTGAACAGAGGACCCCCCCCCCCTCTATTAATAGAATTACCTTGCTGGGTATATAAAAATATTCTATATAATATAGTTTACAGTATGTAAGTCAACATGACTGTAAAGTTTCAGAATTTGACCTTGAGACTTATGATATTACTTTTGTGCTGTACAATGACTTATTGGGGATTAGTGTTTATTTTCTATTAGTTATTTCGGTTACCTGTGTGATATTTGTGTAGGTTAAGTATAGCACAAATTGTTTTTTAAGATCTATCAAAATTGCATTGACCTAACACTTTCGACATCCCGATAACCCCTTTAAGGTCAATGCCAACGTTCTTATAGAAAGTAGAATGTAGGTTAACAAATATGAGACCCTGCTTGGGGTACAATGGGGATCATGATGGCCTCAAGTATGGGGAGATGTCAGGCTACCAGTTGGTGTTGGTGAGCTATTTTTCCCATTTAAGTCCTGAATAATATTGTATGGCGATGAGAAGTATAAGAGACAAATCTAACAGTATTTTTCCCAGGGAAAGAATTTCCAAGAGGAGAGTATAGAAGAGCAATCTGAGTCAGTCAGACAAGACAATTTCTTCCCGCAGCAGATCTGGCTTACTTAAGCACAATAGCAATTTATAGTTAATAGCATAACCCACTAGAGACCGCCATTTAATTAAAGTAGGGATAAAAAGAGAAGATAAACCCATAAGTAAGAAATGTGATGTCATTCCAGGGTTTCGGCTTCAAATTAGTAAATTAGTCTAAAAGAGTTGATCTGTATAGAACATATTAGTCTATGTACTATATAATCACAATGATGAAATTAGACCTAAAATCGGTGCATGGCATCTAAACCGGGGCCATCAGTTTTTACTGGTAGCCAAGAGGGACACCCCTGGCGGTCAGAATTTTTATACTACTATACATGATGCCTGGACTTTTTGCCCAATTTGAGATTTTGCACAGTTTTTGCTTTTTTTCGTTTACTCGAATTCCAACAGAAATCAATGGTTAATGTTGCGTGACTTTCATGCAACTGAGCTGATTTGAGCAACATTTACAATTCATTGATTTCTATCAGAGTGGAAATGTGTCATGGCTGTTATATAAAAATGAAAAATAAAATTAATTTTAAGGTAGATGTTGTCACTTTGTGTTACGTAAAGCGACTGCAGCTTTGTGCCCCCATAGATAAAAAATACCTAGGCATACGCCTGGCATATGTGACCCAGCGCTCCACTTTGGTGCACTGCTACAGAGTCTATGCCCACCAACTTTATTCACATTTAATACGGGCATCAGCAAAGTCTACATGGCATATTACAGACCACTGTTTTCCCCACATTGCCAATGCGGGGAAGCAATATTCTGAAGTCATTATGATATCCATGGATTTAGCCACTAGTCCTATAGAAGACAGAATGTCTAGGATTAATTTAGCTACTAAGTCTTGATAATATATCTAAAGTAACTGTCCTACAGAACAGTTGGGTTACAGCATTGCAATGGGTATGATTGTTGGCTTAGGATACCCAAATCAATGCAGGACGTACCAATAACTTGAAGATCTGCAGCCGCATAGGGGCCATATACTGTAACAAGTGGGGGGGACACAGCCATTATAAAAAAAAGTTTAGAATTTAGGGAGCAATTTTCTAGAGTGTCATAAGGAAGGTACTCCTCCCCTGGAGCCAATTATCCGTAGGGGAGCAAAAGCTTTATTAATGGTGGCACAGGGGACTTCTGCGGTGAGTAGCTCACTCCAGTGATGTCACATACTATGACATACATCCTTATGTCATACCATATAGACTATAAAAATAGTAAGGTAGGTCCAACTGAGGTGATCAGATCATTGTGCTTAAATTGTCATTAGGTCTTGGCGTCGGTCACATATAGGACTGCTCATTTGTTGCCACCTTTGCTGACCAGGGGAACCAAATAACTTCGTTTTATACTCCCTTAGGCCAGTGGTTTCCAACCTGTGGCTCTCTAGATGTTGCAAAACTACTACTCCCAGCATGCCCTGACAGCCTGCAGCTATTAGTGCACACTGAAAGTTGTAGTTTTGCACCAGCCAGAGAGCCACAGGTTGAAGACCACGGCATTAGACCCTTGAACTGCGATATACAGCCGTTTACTGCTTGCCACTTTCTATGTGCACTTCCATGATATATTCTGCATCAATTTAATATGAAAGTATGAATGTCAGGTCAACATTTAGTCAATACTTACTTGAAATAGTGTTCATGGTTTGGATATTGCCTTGGTTACAGTCTCCGGGAATCCCAAAGTCTCGATTTATTCCGTTTCGGAAGAGCAACTTTGTTAAATAAGCGAACGGGAGACGGTATTTACTGTGATTTTTCAAAACAATGTCAAATTCTGTGTGCAGTAACCAGAGCTATTTCGGAAAGCACAAAAACGGAATAAATTTAGAAATACCTAGCAAGTTATATAATGATGCTATGGAACAAACCGCACCGAATAGCCTGTCATTGGTTCCTGTTCAAAGGAAAGCCAAATAAATGAGCTGTAAGACAATAGGGCTTATTTCACAACAGGACCTGAAATAATGATGTCTGAGAAGATGCATCAAAAGATCAAAATGTTTATGTGATCCGAAATCTAATTAGTCGACCCAACTTATAATTCTATATATTGCCAACCGGCAGCAATAGTCGAAAACAATTGTTTTTCGTCAATGTAACAGTATGAGAATTTAGATTTTTTTTCATGTATGTGTTGTAAATCTTTTAGAAAACATAAAATGTATTTTTTGAGACAAAATCTGAAAAAAACAATGTTTTTTTTCCCCATCATTCCTTGATCATCATGCGTGTATTTTATTATTCAAAGAATTAATAAGAGTACGGGTATATCAACATATATGTATGTCATTTGTGAGATATAGATATATTATATGTATATAATTTTATTTACATTTTTATTTTATTTTGGTAACAAAAATCCAGTATCTTTTTGATTTTTTTTCTTACTCCTTGTAACATTGTATTTTAGACATTTTATTGGAGTCGAATAGCGGTGGGATTGAACTTCTGAACATGGAAGGCAGAAAGCAAGATGACATGGACAGTGAATAATAGAAGACTGAGCACATAAAGAGGGAATGGAGAGGATAGGATATATTTCACTCCTCATGTATAGCACTGGTCTTCATATGTGTGGCATAAGGTACATTTGGGGCCCCTCAGGCTCCAGGGCCTGGCTGCACCCCTAGCTGATACATTGGTTATATATACTGTACAGATTAGGTTTGGGATCACTAAAATGCTGCAAGTCCGTTAAAGGGAATGTGTTGCTAGCAAAAAATGTATTTTTTTTTTTAGTTAAACAATTAGTGTGTGGGTGATTAAACATTGTTCTAATTTTTTTTATTTTTTTCACGAGTCAGGAAATATTATAAATTAGATTCTAATTTATAATATTTCCCAGCACTGGTCACTAGATGGAGCAATTCCCAAAATTGCAGCATTGCATGTGGTAAAGCAACCACATTGCTTTATGCTGCAAAATTGGAAAAAAAATCCCTCGCTCTAGTGAGCTCTCAGAATCCCCCCCTCCCTTATCCTGGCTAGTGCCGGGAGAAACGAGGGGATTGAACGGTCAAACCTCCTACACTGTGTGTCGCCATTTTTTGAGCTAACACACAGTGTAGTAGTTTTACATACAGTAGTAAACACACACTGAAACACGAACATACATAGAAATCACTTACCTGCTCCAGTCGCCGCCGCTCCCTCCGGTCCGTCCGTTCCGTCTGCTGCCGCTGCTCCAAGTGCACAAGTCCGGAAGCCGCGACCGGAAGTAGTAATCTTACTGTCCGGCCGCGACTTCCGGTCTACAGGAAAATGGCGCCGGACGGCGCTCAGTTCAACTTGGACTGTGTGAGAGCGGCGCATGCGCCGTTCCCACACAGATTGCGTACACCATAGTGCATGGAACGGGCCCCGTTCGCAGTCACTATGGGACTGTAGCTGCCGTATTCTATGTCTGTATGTGTCGTTAATCGACACATACAGAAATGGAAAAAAAAATGGCAGCCCCCATAGGGAAGAAAAAGTAAAAAAATAAAAAAAAGTGACACACAAACACACAAATAAATATAAAAGTTTTTAATAAAACACTAACATCAAACTGATATAAAAAAATTTTTTTGGGTGACACTGTTCCTTTAAAGAACCTACATATGAAAAAAAATGAAACAGTTGGAGGCAGGGAAAGGACCAATTCACTTGGTGCAAGGCAAAGGTATCGGAATGTGTCCCCTCCACCCCCATCTTCCCTACACTTGTGCAGTTCTCAATGTAGGACTGGCAATCCTACCTTGTATTTGTGGTAGGGTCTTGCAGATCCTTTCGCAGCTCGATCTTCACTTGGCTGGTTACAGTGGGCATTTGTCCTACAGAGAAAGTCTTTTCCTGTGCGATAAGCGCCATTCTGTCCCCAACACACTGAAGGGAAGAAATCCTGGGGACGTGATGACTGTTGAAAAGATGTACTATGACTGAGGCTATCCATGCATGGCCTGATTCTGGCCCCATTAGATGCTTTGATCCATAGACCAGTGAGAATTGGACAATGTATCTATAAGATCTTGATGACGGTGACCTAATAATATTAGTCTGCTTTCATGCTAAAGGCATTGTCTGATTTAGAAAATCCATTTTAAAAAATGCTATAAGGGCATTTAAATAGAGGGGTCCCTCTTTTGGGACCTCCATTCATTAGTTTGAGCGGGGAGTGGCTACAAAGAGTGTGTCTCAAAGGAGGACCCGACCGGTCATTGATTTCACTAGGCATCATGTAATACTTTACTTCACATGTGGTGGGGCTAAAGGAGAACTGAACAGTTCTAGGATCAATACTGCAATCAGCTTGATTTTCCTATTTTTTTTTCAACTGACCTTCTTTATTTATTTATTTTTGGACCTACACAGATGTGTGCCAAACATTTGTATCTATCTACCCATTGGCTATAGCAATATAATTATTTTTTTCACAACCGTTTAGATGGTTAAAAAGGCTTGTACTCTAAAATATAATGGTGTAGTGAAGCACTCGTACTATTCAGACATATCAAGAAATCTAAGGAACAAATGACCCCAATTTTTTCATGGCGAAGAAGGGGTCGTTTGAAAGCTTGGCCCACCTCTGAGTAAATGTGAACTTAGTAGCTAGTGGAAAAAAATATTTCCAAAGGGAAATGTCTTCATGTGTCCTAGAAGAGATGGAGAAAATAGAGTGGCGAGATAAAAGAATAAATACGGTGCATAAAGAGCACATACACATATTATGAAGACACCTGACATATCTCATGGTATTTCAATCAAAACTTTGACCTTCCAAAGTGGTAACCGGCAGATAAGTGGCTGCGTGACAAGCAGATCAGGTGAGCCCCAGCGTTCTTATCTGCTGTCATTTCCTACACTTTATCTTTCTCCAAAGAGCAGATATGTTTGTATAAAGCTAAAAAGGAAACAACATATCACAAGTGGAGGAATTTTGGCTCCGGGACGATAAAATACCTAAAGCAACATCGACCTTTAAAAACACAGTTAATAGATTGAGCAAGAGGAAGGAATCATTACAACATTTTGACAAGGGCTTAAATATTTAATGTTTTGCACAGCAGAAGCAATGGTGGTGAATGAAAATCTCACCTGCAGAAAATGTCAGCTATGCTTAAAGAGAAACAAGTCACGGTCTGAGCGTAATTAATTTGGCGCTTCGTGACAACCTTTTTTTTTTTTTTTTTAACTTTTGAAATGTTTACTTTAAAAATCATCAAATAATTTTGGAAGCTGTAATTGTTTTAGCCGTCTTTTATCTGAAGGATCTAGTCAAATTTAGTATGTACATAGAAGACGTACGAGGCGTGAAAAAAACTATATCTGGTACTTTGTACTGCTATGGAAACAAACATGAGAACTTCATGGATGACTATATCATTAAGTTCTTCTTCCTACTTAAGGCTACTTTTAACTGGCACCTCGAGACTCCTTCAGGGCTTCGACCTCAAAAAGACATAATAGGCATGTTGAGGTTACCTACCGGTTTCTAAGTCAATGGGTTTTTGTTGGTCACCGTTCAGATCCATCGTAGGACAGCATGAAAAGAACTTTAATTAATCAACTAAGCTGGTGAAGATCTGTCTGGGGTCGCCTGACACCCCAGCCTGAAATGGTGGCCCACCATGACAGGGTTTGTAGAAGTAAGTAGAATTAAAGAGTTGATAGGGTGGGGAAGTAAAGCACAAGAATGGTTTAGGAGCGAGTTAGTATCGAAGGGGAGGATGGACATGTAGGTACCTTTTTTTTATATGGGGATGTGTCTTCTGCTTCCTCCTCTTTGGCACCGCTGACCAGACTGCCAAGAGCATCCTTCCTAATTTTAGTACTATAGCATGGGTGTGAGTTGTGTAATTCCTGTCAAGCAGCCTGGCAGGTTCAAGATCTTTGAGGGCAATTATACTGGAGACCCATCATGGTGCTCCCTAGGTAAGGTGGTATATTGTTACTGGTAACAAGTGGTATGGTTGGTACCACTGGGCCAGTGATCCTGGGGACTGTACGGTGGTTTAACAGCACCCCCGACATATTTGTCCACCCCCGAGCGTGGTTGCGTGTTGATCACATTTGTTCCCCCATCTAATAGATCAGTAATGATCAGTTTTTATAATTATTGTTGTGGTTATAGCAGCTAAAAATCAGATCCGACCAATTAAAATCTTTTGAATCCATGATATTTGTAGCCCTCTTATAAAAAAAAATGTCATGATCATTAATTGTAACATATATTTTGATTGGTCTTCAAGTCTCAATTGATCGAGTAAATAAGATGGTTAATTTTCAGATCTACATGATGGTGACTCTTTAGCAGATGATAAAACGTGTATAAAATAATTGTATATTTAGGATTATTATAATTTTTTTGTTAATTTGCATTGTTTTAGTATATATTATGTGGATGTTCATATAGTTGATTGACTGAAAGGAAATAAAGGAACATATTCAGGAGTTGCCGACAAGAATGTTTTCTTATTGTCGAAATTTGGAAATAAATACATGGGGGTCATTTATGAAAACGTTCAGTATCTTGTCCCTAAAATAAAAGCATGCCCTATAGATATATCTGAACCGTCTTCAGTAACCCTCCGTATATAATGTCTGGTTTGATTGCACAGACTGGATTTTCTGTTACCAAAGCCTTTCTGCTGAGCTTACAACATGACAAATGTCTTGGGTTTTCGATAGGGGAAATTAAAAATCTGTTCCTGGCGTCAGAAGAATGGGATCAGGGCTGAAGCACAGAATGGATTTTAGAACTCGCGATGGCAACTCATTTTTAAAGTCCCTTTGAGAGAGGAGACATTTTAACCCCGGTAACCTTAGCTTGGTTTATGGAACGCCTGAGCTGGCTGCAATATAAGGTAGAAGCTGGAAAGATCTGACTCCGAGCTACTTACTGGATGACCTCTGAATCGTCTACTGCTCCGATAATACTTCCTGGCTGGCTCAATAAGACTGTAAATTTCACTCTGCTCCCATACTGTCGTGTTATTGTTGCACTTTGGTTCCTTTTTGCTGTACATTGGCAAACACAAAATGGAAATAGATTGCAGAAGTATGTAATTACTGTCTGCTAATAAATCAACAAAATAGAGTGGGTGGCAAGTGGCCGTTTTGGTGAAAAATGTATTAATGGACATTAACAATTTGGTCATGATTCTACAAACATCATGTATAAAATACGGAAACAATGTTTGTAATCTTCGCTTAAAATGTGCATATAATTAAGGTACTGAGCACATCCAGAGAAGCTTTTTTATTGAATCAGCTTAAAGGGTTATTCCAGCTTCTAGCATTTTTTACCTATCCACTGGATAGGTGAAAAATTTAAGATTGGCGTAGGTCCAACCGCTGGAACCCTCACCGATCGCCAGTATGGGGGACCCAGGTTCCCCCAGCCGCAAGACACCGGCTAGGAGGAGTTTTGAATGGAGCAGAGGCTCAGTATGGACGGTGCCGCTCCATTCAAAGTCAATCAGGCTGACGGAAACAGCCGAGTACGGTGCTGAAGGCTGGAATACCCCTTTAAAGAAACACTTCAGGAGAAACTGATACCCTATGCTATGCCTAGGGCAGGGCCTGAGGGTGCGGACATGACACAAGGAATCTCACTATGGTTATCTTTGAATCCCTGTGACATATATCGCCCCTCAGGCCCTGCACTTGGTATAACACGACGTATCAGTTTGACATGATCAGTTCTGCTTACAATTAGTCTATGGAAATTCTTGTTAATCCAAACGTTCTCTCAAATGTTATTTTACATGCTGAAGCTGCATTATTCCCTGTGCTACCATCTCATGCTTTGTGGTGTCTGTAGGAGGAACCTAAAACAAGCCTGTGCAGCATTTATAAGCAGTCTAATATATAGCAGATAACAATTCTTGTAGAAACCTCAGTACTTGTAGTTACCTGGACTAGTGGTCACCCAGACAGGAGTTAAAGTGATTGATAGGCAATGTGAAGTACTAGGGCTCTGTTCACATCTGGCCTAGGTTTTCCGTTACTCTGTTCTGTCTTAGGAAAAATGGAACCGTCACATGACGGGCACTAGCAGTGCCTGACGGAACCTACTGACTTTTTGTCAGTGGGCATGCTGCATGCTGCGCTATTATGTCCAGGAAAAATGACGAAATCTGCAACGGATGCTGCTACCGTAGCCTCAGATGCAGATGTGAACAGAGCCTAAAACCTAAACAGTATGGTAAAGTAGAAATAAATACAGATTCTGCCTCTGTTCATCTGTTTCCGTTAGGGGCCTCCATCGCAGATTCCGTCATATCTGCAGCATGCAGCTGTATTTTGTCCAGGAAAATGACGGAAATCGCGACGGAAACTCGATGCAACCTAATAAAGAGTTAAAAACTGCAAGTTACTGTCCATAATTTTATATTTCCGGACAACCCCTTTAAATTATTCGTAAACAGTTGGTTTAATGGAGTTGAATAATTTGGATATTTGCAATCAAGTAATTGGCTATTTTTCTAATTTGCCGTTCTGGTAAAAACGGCAATAATGTGTTTGCTAGAACTGGTTTTATAATCCAAGTGATTGAGACGTACAGGCCTGGTGTCTGCTGCTTTATTATATTAATTAACTTGACTAATACACAAAGTTCAAGTGACTGTGCCAGCTCTTAGAGTAATAGCCTAATTTGATACCTGTTACAAGATTGTGAATTACTCATCCAACTCCATGTGGCATGGCCGGGGAAATGAGGTAAACGCAGTGATTAAATGGGATCTGCTAAAATCCGACTAAAGCAGGATTAACAACTAAGAACGACCAATGTCAGTAACAGGGTCATTCCTTGCTCCAAGGCCAGCCCTCCGTGCTCATCACAGGCTAATGTGCGGTTTGTTATGGAAATCTCTTCATGGGAACTAATGTGCGGAACGCGTTGCCGGTATGTGTATAAGCCTCTGCCTTTCAGGAAAACACAATCAGATAAACCTGAGCTTGGCAAACGTTCAATTCTGATTAGATTACAGAGCATAGAAATTGTATACCTGAATTTACTGGAGTGAAAATAATAGGTGATCGGAGGTAGAGGGATCGCTCCCACGTCTTGACTCTTTCTATTCAGTTCTCTGACTGAATGGCAGTGTTATCTTTAGAGAGGACCTGTCACCTCTCCTGACACGTCTGTTTTAGTAAATAATTGTATTCCCCATGAAATAACAATTCTGGAAGATATTTTCTTCGTACTCTGTGTTGTGCGGTTCCTCTGTTATTCCTCCTAGAAATGTATGAATAAATTGACAACTGGGTGTTAAAATTCTCCTTGTGAATGGGGTGTGTCCCTACACAATGTCACTCTGTCAGCACTGATTGGACAGTGTCAGACTGTGTAGGGACACACCCCCATCTGGTAACACCCAGTTGTCAATTTATTCTTTAGTTTCTAGGAGGCATTACAGAGGAATGGCACAACACGGTGATCTGAGAAAAGACGCATGACATGTCAAGAGAGGTAGCAGAATTTCTTTAAGTCAATGTCAACCTTTTAACACTATGTTGTTGTGCTGATTGAGATATATAGTTAAATGATAAATACCTGGCTACCCACAGCCACTAAGGAGAGGGGGGGGGCGCTTACTGCATACTACTTTTACATTAAAATCCATTATAAAACAGTATGCAGTAAGCTCTTTAGCTCCCCTAGTGGCGGCTACAGGTAGCCAGGCATATATCCATGCAGCGGATTTGTAGCTCTTTTTCAGAAAAACAAATTTCTAATTGCTATAAAGGTTTATTAGAAAATGAATCTGCACAAAATCTTCAATTTATTTGGGTTAAACAAATTTAAAAAGGAGGGTCTTGCCCTTTAAGGTGATTATGACAGAGATTTAAGCTGTGTTCAGACTGGAACATTTAACATAAGATATGAATGTATCTAATCTTCCCATGTGAATTGGTATTAATGATGAGTAACAATTGATTAATTGGTCGTTAGTGGAATCTTTTCTGCTTAACCCCTTCAAGTCTACAATCAATAGAATTTAAATTGGCAGTCTGATCTTTTATTGTTTTTCCAATTGACTGTGATTCCCCAGATCAGGCTGTCATGGTGACAATTTAATCATACTAGTGTGAACTGAATTAATAATGTCCTTGCTACTAAAATGGCAGAAATTGACCCAAATGTAAGCACCATGTTCCCAAATTCAAATGTAACACTAAGGACAATCTCCTCCTAATCCCTTCCATTTCCATATGACCGGAGGCTAAGGAGCGAGATTTAGCATTCCTTTACTACTTTTGCATAAAGACGGGCAGGGCTCCTGCTGCAGCCAGTTGCCTTACAGAAAGACACAGGTTTGCGAGAATGAATGTTTTGTTTATTTTCTATATTTTCTTTATTAGTTTGCTACAATTAACCAAATCTGCCATAAAGTACAGTATTTAAGACATGACCTATGTTCTTGTGGTAGCTCCTGTAAGACCACATTTAAGATTTGGAGAATGTCACTCCATTGCTTCTATATTAAACAAAAAAGTGTTGCAAAGTCCCAGCCGCCACAGTTTCCATATAGTCCGATGGAGAACGTTGCTTTTTCGCCTCTTCGGTGGAGTGCGTGTGCGCAGCCGCCCCTCCACTGGACCTGTATGGAGCCCTGTTCTCCTGGTAGGTGAGGTTGTCAGAAGTGGGACCCACACCTATTAGGCATGTATGGCATATCCCATGGATTTGCCATAAATGCTTAAACTGGGAATACCCATTTTTAATCTAATTGGTTAATATGGGCAACAATTAAACCTTTGCATTAATATTCATACCTTAGTCCTAGTGTTTTTACAGTTACATTTAAATTCATTTATAACATTTGTCATTTTAACCAAACTCGACAGTGATGTAAATCTAAATGAATTGATCCAGTGAGTGACTATCCTCTCTCTATGTAGTACAAGCATTGATTTTGTCCAAATTATTTTCCATTCTAGAGCGTTATAGGGCTTATAAGTCCATGGGCTATGTTCTATCCTGACATACAAGTAGATGTCTCGAAAATGTCTTTGAGTCTTCAAATAATGAATGCCATGGTCTGGAGACCCAAGTCCTATTTCTTTATCCATAACTAAGATAGTCGAGAGCCACAGGAAAATGAGGTTCCCCATTTGAATTACAAACTCTCAGCGTTCTTCCTTAGAAAGGCTGTGAGCTGCAGCGCAATCATTCCCTATGATGTGCATCGCTCTCTGATCTTCGTGAAACTTTTGCTTCCGAAACCAAAAAAAGAGAACGGTCACAGCAGGCAGACGTTCACAGATCATTAGACATGAGTGTCCAACTTCCCCAAGTCATCAACCCCAATCAAAGCGCTTAAAAAACTTCCCTTTAATCATCCTCAGACACTTTAGATTTCGAAGCTTTTGCCAGGCCTGCTGTGAACTGATAAATCTCAATTGATCAGATAGATAAAACACATATAACACAAATAAATGAGTGAATTATGCATTGATTATTCTTATTAAATACTGTCACGTCTTCATACGAGGGCTGATATGGTATCCTATAGTGAGAATTCTTAGTTATAGGGGCGTCACATAGAATTACTGCTCCCACATCATGAGCTAACCTGTCCTGGAATGACCTATACACATGTGTACACACACAAAAGACACACAAACACCCAGATACATACATAAACATATATATACAAGCACATACAGGGTCGGACTGGCCCACTTCAATACCCTGGAGATCGAATGCTGTGAGACAATGATAAGACCCTAAGGTCAGGTCCAGTCAATGCTAACATTATGGGTATGCATCAGGTCGATCAGCTGCCTCCACTAAAGGGGGCACCTCTGATTGCCTGGGACCTGGGGATTGTGACCACCATAAACTTCATTGTAATTAGGCCACTCCATGGCACTATTGGGCAAATACTGTATGGAGTTGAAAAATTGAGACAATGGGTGGGTGTCAACAGAAGTAGGGCACCACATTTTAGACTAATGTGGAGCCCATCACTGGCGGCTAGGGACAATTTTTATGTGGAAATATAAGGGAATCAAGGAAAATGTACCTTGCCAGCAGTTCTCTTAACTAAAACAATTTCTATTAGGGAGTCAGATTTCCTTTATACAATGGAGGCTAAAATAGGGATCTGTATCTAAGTATTTCGACCTCCATTGTCTTATATGTAGGATTGTTTTATATGGAAAAGCAAATGTTATGGTTGGATGAATTTCTCTCATCCCTTCTTATAGGATGCACATTTTCTGTATTAATTGATAAAAGACCCTCAGAAATGTTTCCTCTGGCGAACCTAAGACACTGAACACAAGCATGAATGCTTTCAGAAACATACACACACACACAAACACACACACACACACACACACGCACACACGCACACACACACACACACACACACACACACACACACACACACACACACACACACACACACACACACATTCCTAGATCTACGCCTAGGATGAAAAGCTGAAGCTGGGAAAAAGTTGAGGGTAACAGCATGCCCTCTACATGGGACTGTTGACATCACTGCATAGGGTGAGTGATGTCACTTCCTGTGAGATAACCAGCCAATCAGGAAGTCAAGCTGGAAGCCTAGAGGTTAGTAGAACTAAGTGATTAGTTCTATTTCAGCTTCATTTGGCATCATCGGTCTGCTACTTGTGAGAAATAGGGGGGGGGGGGGGCTGAGTCTCAAAATTTACTATAGCCAAATACCTAAATAGAACGTGCGCATTGTGATATTAGACTGGATTAGTGTATATGGAAAATACTTAATTCATATTCAGTTTGTCGTTTTTATTTAAAAGCTTGTTAATAATTCAGTTAGAAAAGCTCCTTCATTATCCGTTGGCACCATCTGCAACATAGAAAAAAACACAACTTCGCACTTGTGTATTTGAAAATTTACGTATTTTTCTTTATAGTCGGACAAAGAAGCCATGTAACAAATGTTTTGGACCAAAACAGAACTCGATTGTTTGACAAAGTAGACGGGTTGTATGTAGATTTAAAAAAATGCAGCTTTTTTCTTTTAAAGCAGCGCCACTTTTATCCATAGGCCGTGACTAGTATTGCTGGCAGAGCTGCAATAACGGACACAACCATGGACAGGAGTGGCGCAATTTCTGGAAGGTAGTAGACATATTTTTTCTAACCCCTTTCATCTTGTAACATCCACCATCCTCCAGACGTTACTTAAGCAATCTTTTTTTATTCTTTCATTTCATTGTTAAATGGAGATAACAAATTACTTGGAAACTGAGCAGAATAATCGCATGTGCCCATAGTCATAGATTATCATGATTAACTCAATAACAGAGCACGCAACCCCACCAGCATATTTTAAAATTGTATCAGTCCTGAAGAGAAAAGCTCTTTTTCCGGTAATGTACTTTTCATAAAATTGCATTTTGTGCTCAAGGCCAAACAAATATGTAACTTGCATTTCTTTCTATATTTATTCATCTACATTTGCAATGGCGGAGGAAGATCAGAGGATCGCTACTTTCTCAGGAAATGTGTTTAATTCATTTTAGATGGAATTTTTTAATGGTTATGTTTAGTAAATGTATTTTTGTTACACTAAAGAAGCAAATAACTCTACTAAAGGAAAGGGCAAAAACCACAAAAATTCTAACTCGTTTGTCCTTTTACCTGAGGGTATAAATGTCTGAGAGATGAATGTCTAATTCAACTGTTAAAGGGGTTTAACGCCCCTTAAAGTGAATTTCTATATTTTAACATGATATCATTTTTAGGTCCAAAATCCTACACTGATTAATTTCTTAATATATCTTTATAGCGGTCAGAGCCGTTTTTTTGATACAAAGACCCAATTCCACTGCGTAGATATAGTTAAGTGATAAAATACTAGTGTCATGGTCTGTGGGTATGTGGACCCACTAGGCTGCACCGCCGTAGTGGGGAGGCAGCTGGTCAAGCAACAGAGCACACAGCTCAAAGTCCCGCTCTAGGGTACCTGAATAGTCCAGACAGTGGCCGACGCTTTAGCACGGATGGAGGTGGGTGCAGCAGGTTACGCCAGACGTGGCAGATGACAGCAGGTGCAGCAGGTTGCGCCAGACGTGGCAGATAACACTGGATGTGGCAGATGACCCTGGACGTGGCAGATGACTCTGGACGTGGCAGATGACTCTGGACGTGGCAGAAGACACTGGACGTGGCAGAAGACACTGAACGTGGCAGATGACACTGGACGTGCCAGATGACAACAGGTGCAGTAGGACACGACTCCAACACTAACAGGCGTAGGAACAAGAACACAGCACGGGATACAGGGTACAGGTAACAGGGCTCGGGTAATACCGGGAACAGGATAACACAAAGGGACCATTTGCAAGACTGACATGGGAATACTAACAATGCTCAGGCAATGAGCAAAGGTGCAGGGAATCATGGGCTAATTGATGATGATGATTCCCATGTGAGCGGGCTGGCCCTTTAAGGCCGAGAACGAGCGTGCGCGCGCACCCTGCGGGTCACAATGGACTGGAGCGGAAGTGAGTGCTGGCGTCTCCTGGGAAGGAGATGCGAGCCAGCGCTCACAGATCCATGGCTGCGGCCGCCGGGGGGTGAGTAAAGCCGACGGTCCGCAGCCATGGACGCTACAATTAGCTACCTGCAGACCAGTTACCACTAGAGAGAGTTTAGGAGCTTACTGCATACTGTTTTATTATTGCGTTCAGTGTATAAACCGTATGCAGGAAGCTCCTAAGCTCCATCTAGTGGTGGCTGCAGGTAGCTAGTATTTTAGCATTTAACTATGTCTAGACAGAGGACTTGGGGTTTTTATCAGAAAAACAGAGCTCTGACCGCTGTGAAGATATTTTAGGAAATTAATCTGCACTGAATTCTGGACCTATTTAGATGATAAAAATGGAATTCGAGGAAGAACGACATAGTGTTCCAAATGTCTAACTAAATAAGGTAATCTACTTAACATTTTGCACCAGCGGGCACTATTTTAGAGTCAATTTGGCTGGAACTGTTAGACCTTGTTCACATGGCGCTCAATAAAAACTATGTGTAAACATGTCAAAACGCTAGCGTTTTTGTAATGCGCCTTTTAAAATACAGGCGATTTAGGACTCCCATTGATTATGGAGTTAGGCGCATTTTTGGCATGTTTTACGTGCCAAAGAATTGACCTGGCACTTCTTTGGCATGTAAAAAAAAAACATTGTATGTATTAGGTTGAGGATTATTTTGATGGAGTGACCTATATACTAAGAGGGCGGATATATTAAATAATTTCACCCAATGCACAAAATACATCGTCCACAGTATCCCCCTGAATTATTTTCTTAAAAGGAAGCAAGTATGATGTACCCCAGCCAACTCACATTAAACAAGGACAAGCTGACATGAGACAATTTTGTAAGCGTTACCTCCACTGTAGCCCCCAATCCCCGGTTGGATACATCCTCTAGAAGGGTGTATCTAACAACGATGATCTTGAATTCCGCGTTCTCCGGATCTGTTCTTCACCGTATCTGTAGGAGACAATCCGGACACATTTCTTCACACTGGATGTGGTATTACATCTCCAGCATGAATCATTTTAATCTTAACTCTTCTTAATGGAATAATTAAATATAACGAAGATCCCATTTTAGGTTGGGAAACAGAAAACAACCTTGTGACATCTTAAAAAAAAAAAAAAATCTTTAAAAAAAATCCCTACAAGAGTACATGTTAATTATATTCATGTCTGTCTAATCAGAGATATCATTCCCCGCAATGCATAAAATCCACACTGAGAGCAAATGGCAATTTGAGATTGTAATTTACATTAGATGCAATTATACATTGTCTATATATAACTGCGCTCTGTCAAGGTAACATGTATCTAATTCATAGCGGTGTCACAGTAAATAGAATGAGGCCGTACAAATATTGTAGGAAGTGCTGTCGGTGGGCGAAAACGAAGACTCGCTGGTTAATTATAAAACAAGAGCCGGGGAAATGTTTACATAAGACGATACAACAGATCGTGATTGTGGAGAAGCGTTGTTAAGGCTTTAATGGGGATATTTAGGTGACCTTTTCTAGGGTTAAAACATGGCTAGGCATTTATTCTGGGAATTGAAGACTATAGAAGAATTTGATGATCTAAAAACATGTGCGTTCCATTACTGAGCCATTCGCTGTAATAGTATAGAATATTTAACATTCCATATTTAAAGGAACAGTCCAAATAAATCCTGATGCGCTCAGAGCCGAATCAGTCAGGTCAGCAGTACTGACGGCATCGGTGAGAGCAAGTCTTGCCAGAGACTCTCAGGGCCCGCTGTCAACGAAGCCGTCAGTGCCACTGACCTGACATTTTTATGCTCTGTGCGCAAGATACAGCTTCAAATGTATCTCAAAAAGTAAAAAAAAAAAAGTTGTCTAAAATATCATAATACAATGTTTTAGTAATAAAAAAAATTGTGCACATTTTCAAATAGGCTTTAACACTCCAGCGAGACGAATACTCGGTTTTGCATGGTGCCACTCATGTATGATGGCCAAATAGTTACATTTATATTGTGTGTACTGACCTGGCTAAGAGCAAAAATGTGTAGACGCCGGATGTTAAAGAGAAACTATCAATAGGATAAGCAGTCTTTAGATTAGTTCATCTGTAAAATGTCCTATTAAAGTTGAACTAGCCAAGATAATTGCATCCACTACGTGACCCCGAGAAATCCAATTAGTAGGTCAGACAGGAGTGTAATCATTCATTTTAGGGCACCACAGCAAATTAGAATTGGACCCTTCCCCACTATGACCACATTCACATTTCAGAGCATGAAAAATTTGTGATTATTTTGATCTCCAATCTGAGTCATATTTCTTTTTTCCTAATGCATAGTGATGTCACAGTAAAGGGATAATGCTTACAGTGATGTCATAGTTTATAGAAAATTAACACAGCGATGTCACATCTTATAAGTAATGCACACAGTGATGTCACAGTAAAGGGATAATGCTTACAGTGATGTCATAGTTTATAGAAAATTAACACAGCGATGTCACATCTTATAAGTAATGCACACAGTGATGTCACAGTATAGGGATAATGCTTACAGTGATGTCATAGTTTATAGAAAATTAACATAGCGATGTCACATTTTATAAGTAATGCACACAGTGATTTCACAGTATAGTGATAATCCCCACAGTGATGGCACAGCTTATAGATGATGCACACAGTAATATCACAGTGCAAAGTTAATGCACACACTGATGTCAGAGTTTATATATAATGCTCAGGGTGATGTCGTTGCTCATAAATAATGCACGCAGTGATGTAATAGTACAGAACAAAAATCAACAATCATGTTACCGCATAGACATAATGCACACAGTCATGTTACAGCAATGACAGTGTTGTCACAACATAGAGATAATGCTTAGTGATGTCACAATACAGAAAAAATCCACTCCGTAAAGTTACAGCTAAGCAATAATGCAAACAGTAATGTCATTGTAATGGGATTATACATATAGTAATGTTACAGTACATAAGTGTTACACACAATTGTCACAGAACAGAAATAGTGCACAAAGTGATGTTACAGCACAGAAATAATGCACACAATAATGTCACCGTACAGAAATAGTAAAAAGTGCTGCCACAGTCGGCGCTAATGTACAAGTAGACAGCATTGTACAGGAATAATATCCTGGCAGGGCATGCTGGGAGTTGTAGTTTGCAACAGCAGCTAAGCAATAGGTTGGACACTTTTTTAAATAGTGTGTGAACGGCATAGAGATAAGCGACAGCACTTCGATATAGTAGTGACAGTAGTGACATAACATGCCCCCCGTGGTGTCTATAGGCCATTGCGAGTCTCATCATCCACATTACTCCCTCCATTACAACCATCTGCGCTCAACAACCGTCTAATGCTTTTCTCTACCTTCCCTCTATAAAGAACTTACCTAATGATAAACAGGCTTCCGCCTCGAATTCCCTTTATCTGTGTATTTATGCGTTGCGAGCTGTCATATTACTGATCCTTCACAATTAAAAGGTGCCATTTGTTTTCAGACGCTCACATTAAACCACACACAAAAGGTTTTACATGTCATTTCGAGGCTTAAACGAACCGGAATTTTATCGTCTGAAACTTTGCTCAGCAGCTGCACGTTGCGGAAGCTTAATGAGGTTTTTTTTTTGTTGAGGCAGATGGTAAAATTGCTATTTTCTCTTACCTAATAAATACCATTAGCGAGCTCGAAAATGTTCAATTCCGCCAAGTCTTTATTAAAAAGAAAAACTATTTACACATTGCCTCTTATCGGTCAGGAGATCAGGGCCGGCAAAGACTATTCCCAGCTGTGTGGCTTCAAGGGGTAGTCTCCGGCACCGCAATCCACCGCCATGGCGTTTGTGATTAGATAAAGCTACAGAATCTCGTCTTATATTCAATTCTCACTCCATCTGATTGAAATAATAACAACGTGTGCGGTTTTCTGTGCCTTAACCTGAAATCTTCAGACCCTTAATGCAAATATCCGGCGCTGTGATGAGTTTAATAACACCCTGTTTTGTTTTCCTGCAAGAAAATGACAGCTGATGGAAAGGACTGCTGGGTTATGGAAGGATACGCTTCATTATCGCTGTGTGCGCGATGCTTTAAAGGGCAAGTGCAGAAAAAATGACAAAGGACTTATGAGGCTTATCCAACCAATTGTCAGAGGAAAGAAATAGTGATCCATTATTACACAGCAGCGAATCAGCATGCGTATCTCATATATACAGTGTATCGGATTTTTGAAAATCAAAAATGTTTAAAGAGGGACTCTACTTCTACTGAATAAAATTGTATCGTTTTCCACGGTAAAGGTGGTGCAGCGATAAGCTGATCACCTAAAGTCTAGCTTCAATAAACCCAAGCGATCAGCTGTTATTGCCAAGGGAAAGCTGTGTTTCTATACATTTTCACTGCAGTGGCCACTACAGGGGAAATGTGGTATTACATGATGGTTTTACAAATGAATGGGCGACCATGTAACATGTAAAACATGTAAAACAGAAAAAACAACTTTTAATTGTACATAAAAAGTTGAGTAACTCTGTAAATACTTTATTAATATTGAATGGATTTTTAATACATAATGTTTAATTAATTGTTTAGTCAGAAAGGCAAATTCTGTAGGACTCCTGTTCCCAGCCTGCAGTGCATTGTGGAAGCTCAGATGATAGCTACACTCTAGGCTCTCATGCTGGTCATACGCATTAGAGAGATGGATTTTGCTGACAATCTGTGTATGGAGGCAAGTCGACTGTCCTCTGATGTCTGCTGTTAGGGAAAACAAGTGTTGGGCATGGGATTTAGACATGCCTATTAATTCCCCTAGAGATAAGCGGCACCATTTTGGAATATTTTGGGTGTTCTCTTTCATCTAGGAATATCTTTGGATTGGTGGAAGGTCACCCTTCGGCTTCCCAACAAACCCCCTGACATTTTTCAGATGCTTGGGAATTTAACACATACATTTCCCAGGCTGCACAATTCCCCCTTTTTGATCAAACCAATTTAATTACTCTATATGTATCAATTATTGCTCTGTCTGCTCATTATTGGTTAATAATTAGCCCGTCTATGGCCAGCTACTGTATACATTGTATGGCTTCCATGACCAAGCCAATGACTATCCATGACTTAAGGCACTTATACACCGGCTAATAATTGGGCAAATTAGCGCTCGTAGAAATGCTATATCCCAACCATTGCCCTGCAGCGGAGAGTGAAAGCTAATTTTTTTGGCTGATCGCCTCTTTTATGTGGCCAAAAAAATGGACACTTGCCAACAACATGCAAAATATATGGGGATGAAGTCTTTCCCATGCCTGCGATCAAGCTGAACTCGTCGATAGGTGATCCTTACCGGTCAGGAAATCTGGTAGTGTAAAAAGACCTTTAGGTTCACAAATATGCTCCTGTCGCTTATGGCCATGCTGCCCTCAGCCATTGTGTCACCCTGTTATGCCAGAGAGCTAATGTGCCAAGTTTCTGTCCTCCCTTAGAGTCATAGAATAGCAAGATGTGTTGGTACTTAGGACATCATTAGTGGTTCAGGGCAGTGAAGAAAAGTTGATTAAAATATTCCTTATGCCTCATGCACATGGCAAAAATGTGTGCCACAGAGTCCCTACAGTTCCCTATTACAGAGTTATAGACCAGCTGTCTGCCTCAGTGGGATCCTCCATGAGGTGGTACATTCAGAGGTACAGTATGCCCCCATAGACCTCAATGGGTATGATATTACAGCTCCGTGGAACCGTAATACAGTCACATGCATTAGGCCAAAAATCTCAATAGTCAAGATGTAGCTATTTAATTTTATTTCTTTTTATGTTTTTTATTATTTGGTTAAGTTTACATACCTGGTATATCAGATAACATATGGGTAATATGTAACAATTTCTCACCTTTTTCTATATGATTTCGGTTTTCTATAGTCTATTTGGATTGGTCTTGACTAAATTTGACATTATTAATGCCGTAGTCAAAGAGTTGGTTGGAAGAGTAGTTATTCTCAATCCTTAATGGAAGTTTCAGCAATGGTGATACCCTTTGTGCTGCTTGAAGGAGGAAGAAGTTTGATCAATGCCTGCACATGACAGGCAGTCAATGATAACGCGCCTGTTTGCATAGAGAGCACTCTGTCAGCTCCTAGGCTTGATGTCGAGCAGAACTCTATGGAAAAAATCGGATCCTTCACCATGTCATTATATACAGGGTATATATATCACAGATTGTATGTTTATGGAGCCAATTTTGGTGGCGTGAAGACCCATGACCCCAACACGAAGCTAGGACAATAGACATTTTTGTAAGATCTCATCATTATTTGATTCTCCATGAATAAAACGTTCCTCAGAAGTTGATGATGAAGCTGAATGGACACAAAATTTCCAATTCTGAGATGCCGTTATTTTTTCAGTTGTCGCAATAATCGGCATTCGCTCTTGCCTTGAGCTTCTTCCTAACAGAGACATATGCTGAAATCATGTTATCTCTGCTTTCAGAGATAATTACAACAGTTGACCCTCAGCCCCCAGTTGCTACTATGTGACCTTTTTCAGAAGCCAATAAAGAAGTCGTTTCAATCTAGGTGACGTCTAGTGACTGTTAATGAAGGTCAGAGGTTTGCTGATGAATAAGATGTATCAAATGTCCTCTATCAGCTGCTTCTATGTAGAGAAGAACTTTCCGGATAGAAAATTCAGGAAGACATTGTAATACATAAAATAGACACAACATTTCCGCCTTGGAGTTGTGGTTTTCTTTGGATAGCGAAAAGTGTTTCAGAATATTCTATCGCATGTGGTGACCAAGGGTGAAGAACGACTTACAGGTGAAGATTCAATGGGGAAGAAGAAATCCGCAAGCAAATCGGCAAGTCCAGATAATTTAAAACAATAAAATAAAAAAACACTGTACTTACCTCCGCTGGAGCAACGCTTCCTGGGCCCTCGCTGGTTTCTCTACACCCGGCCTCCAGCAATGACGTGTTATCACATGTGACTACTGCAGCTTGTGATTGGCTGCAGTGGTCACATGTCGACAAAATAAGTCATCGCTGGATGCCGGGTGTACAAAAATTGGCGGAGGACCAGAGAAGTGTTGCCACGGTAGCCCCAGGGGAGATGAGTATAGTGTGGTGTTGTGTTTTTTCATTTATTTTTTTATTTCAAGCTTCAGTATAGTGTTTGTTTTTTATTTTATCTTAGGCTTGCAGATTCCTTAATAACTGTATAGACCGC